>NW_025764373.1:0-203872 GCF_021015755.1 Lentinula edodes
CAAGGTAGACAGGGTTGAAGCGCATTGGATTGTGTTCCGAGAGGTTTGGTATAAGGCAAGTCGCTGCCAATTCAATCATTCATTGTCAGCCTCGACAGGTAGCAAACTTGAAGACACAAGCTAGACTGCTCACCAATGTGCTGAAGAACTCGAGGGAAAAATTTGACCAGCAGATTTAACCCAAAGACAATGAAATATGTTCACTGGGAAGCAAAATTCGTGTGAGGTCAGCATCAGCAAAGAGACAGGACAGCGAAGACAAAGTGCGGGGATATGTATATTGACAAGTGTTCAGTTAGTAGGTGTAGACGTTGTGTTTGAAGCGAGGAGAGAGAATGTAGCGGGAATATTTGAAGAATGACAAAGTACTAGGTCTAGAGGAAAGAAAGATAATCGACGTACCGAACCAGCGTTATGATTTGCCCTAGTTTTATCGGCCCATTTATGTATGTATGCTGTGAACGATAACCTAGATTATCAGAGATTATCCATGAGAAATCCATCAATGAGTACTTTAATGAGTATCTATTGGATCCGTTATCCTGAGCTGTCCTGAGCAGTTTGTGCTTTGGCGTTTCACACGAGACATTAACATCAATGAAGATATCAAGGTTTACGGTGATGGCTCCCGGAGTTCATGTAGGCTGGTATAAGAGGAATACATAGCGAGGTGTACGCGACAGGCTCGAGCGGCGAGCAGGTTTGAGGCTGTTTGAGGATGTATACTACTCAGTAGAGGCGGTTGGACCCAGCTGTTCCCTAGTGGGACCCCATCTGTATGGAGCCATATCTATCTATCCAGGCCGACGGAGGCTTGATGTAAACTGCTCAAATGTCACAATACGTTGCATGATACCTCATGATACTTACAAGGCGTGCCCTGGTGATACCCTCCTGCCGCAAGCCGTCACCTGTGGAAGCTGCGGGACGGTTTCAGTCTTGTTCAACCAGCGGAGATCTACGCGTTGATAAACGCAATGTATTATTGATAATGACATCAAACACACGTACCAACAACCACGCCGCCAACTCGCCGTCGGTATTCCATCACTGGTGCAGACTGACGGAAGGGTACGGAAGCGAAACGATCAAACGCATATGTATTATGCATAAAGATCTACATTGGAAAAACACTCAAGGCAAGGAGTTGAAGTTGATTCCTCCCCCCCAACCAAGAGAACTGCTGGTCAGTCCTCCCAGAGTTGTCCTAGTCCTAATCCGCAGTCCGTCCCCCCAAAAAAACTTTGAATCCGTTCGGAAATGCATTTTCGTTCATTGTACCTAGTCATCGGGCTTCTCACTGTCATCCATGTCATCCATGCTGCGCCGTTCCCTGTGAGAAGCTTTGACCTGTCAGAGCACGTATTGCTGCTCATCTCAATGGCAAAGTAGAACAATTTATCGAAAAGCCCGTTACTCCCGCTCAAATCCAGTTTTCCAAACTAAACTGGGATAGTGGTGCCGACCCTACAACAACAGCGTTTGCATTCCAGTGGTGGAATTATGGTCAGGGGTTAACGAAGCATTTTGTACATCTCGATCATGGGGAATGGGGTGTCATGAAAACATACTGAGACTACTCTGTGTATATTCTCCACCGTAGTAAAGACCAAGTTCAGAGTCATTTGCGGTGGGATACTGCGCGCGAGACTTCGTTGAACCTCGATATTATTCCCCTCCAAGCAATTGAAAAGCAAAATCGTCGCACCCAATCAAGATGCTACAACCAGTGGAGGAGGACTCGTAGGAGACGAACGAACAGAACGCGCTGACTTCACTAAGTGGATGGTCTAAGTAATAGCACACGGCCGATCCACTTACGCAAGACACGAATAGCCAGTGGAAAGTTGGGAATGTTCATGTTTGATGAAAGAACAGAATGCGCCAAGAAACAACGGTTGGTGTCAGGGCCTCGTGAATTGATTTATCGAAATAAGTACACCGACATACGCAGCAACTTCATTCAGGATATCTTGTGAAGTAGCTCAGAGATTCGAAACGCAATGTAAACGATATTGTAACGCACGGTCTAATGTCTAATTACTGCTCTCTAGCTTTTTGTAGCTGAGTACAGTAGCAGTGGCCAACTCGTCCACACAGCATTACAGCTTTGAATAGTATCGATACATCCACGCAGGGTGTAGATGGTGTAGCTGGTGGAAGAGTGAGGAGGACGACGACGACGACGGAAGAGAGAGAGAGCTTGGGGATAGCCTGGAATGTTGTTGAACGCATCGAGAAAGAGGTCATCCGGGCCTTATGATTGTAACAAGGTTACCGAAAGTCTTCCAGTCAATAGGTGAACGTTGAACGTGAGGCGACACTGAAGATTCCATCGCCGTAGCAGCCAAGTTCGAGCGTGGAATATATGCTGTAATTAGCATTGACCAAGTCGTATACTACCAGAAAATGGTCGTTGATTCGAATAAACTGGGATGTCAGCCTCGTTCGTCCGTGGGATATATCCCTGTAATTGGTTAGCAGCATATAACAGCATATAACGGGGGAATATGATATTTTACGCAGTAATACGCACCTTTTGATTCCAAGTTTGCAGCTCACACTCTCATCCATCGCTCACAGGGAACGCGCACTCGGACGTGGATACATAGACCTGTATCTGAAGCCTTGAAAATACACATAGCTGTGTAAACCGTTCCTTAAAGTTCCAGAAATTCCTGCTACTGTTCGCAATCGCACAACGTGTCAATTTTTGCCCAATAACAACCCAGTCATTCAATATTCATTGTTTGATTATACCTCTCAGGATCTGGAACGCGCCAGGAGAAACAAGTCGTCCGGACGTTGTGATAGTATGCATTGATGTATTTTGGTACACTGGAAGTCTTCAGTCCATAGGTAAAATATGCCTCTCTCTCCATAACCCCCTGGGCCGCTCTCATCTCTTCTCATCTATCACAAGGAACCCTGGCTCCTTGTATCTGAAGCCTTGGTATCACGGTCGTTCAGAGTGTATGAATCTGTGTAAACCGCCGTTCCACAAAGTTCCTTACAATTCCCCCAAATCCTCAGAAATCCTCAATCGCGTTCGCATAACGAGGGACAATATCGCACAACTGACAACGTGACAAGAAATCGCCCAATGACAGCACGCTGATTCACGCATTGCAGGAGCTCAGGAACACCGACCCAGTGCTTACCGCTGCCGGCACCGAAATTCCGATATATAATCATTCAGGTTGAATACCTCCCCAGTCATCTATCTCTTCTCATCGATGGATCCATTTACCAAAGCTCAATTTGCCACGTCGTCGCGTTTAGTATCCTGTCTCGTCACCGAATCTCTCTCCAGAGCCCTGTACTACAAGTTTCCTCTCCCGACTCCACCAAGTCCTGGTGGTATAACAGGATTCTGTGTCCTCCTATCCGGCACCTTATCCTCTCAACCACCACGATCCCTCAATGAACCATATATATTATCTTCCGATGTCCTAGCAATAGTTTTGCTCGCCCACGTTCCGGTATTCAAACACGATGGTACGGATCTGCGGGGACAGGAGATTGGCCTGCTGGATCCAATGGATATGATTCGTGCCGCTCCGCTGAAGGTTCGGGCTGATTCTGGGGAAGCAGAAGGAGGAGTGGCTGATAGTCTATCCAAGTCAATTCTATCCACACTCTCCTCCTCTTCCGGATGGCAATTCCCCACTGAACAAATAACCCTCGTGTCATCCCCAGATCCTCTTGTCCTCTGGCGCGATTTCGCATCGGGCTTTGCCGGAGTCGAGGAGTCCACCATCATTGACATCGCTGAAGAGTTTCAAAGTTCCGTTAAATGGCAACGTACGTTAAACAACCATCCTATATTATTTTAACTGGAACTAATGGTATATCCAGAACACTCCTACCTCCACCCACCCAAAGCACCAACATTCCCTTCCTCTCCAAGCATCGAATGGGAACAATCCATTGTCGAAGGCCACCCAACCCATCCAATGCACAAAACCCGTATGTTCCTCCCTCCGATGCGGGATATCACCGACGACGACACGTATGATTTGTATAACCCTCAACTCCGGTTCATTGCCCTCCCAAAATCGAGTTTACATATAACATATGACTTTGAGGAACTCACTGACCCGCTGAGACGGAGTGCTGCTGAAGCTGCCGCCGCCGCCGCTGCTGCGTCTGACCAAGTCCAAAAATTCCTCACACCCACAGGTGAAATGTCTATCCCCCCCTCCCACCTCGTTATCCCAATCCACGAACTCCAAATCCCTCATATCGAGGAAAAGTTCCCTGATGCACTCATCTACCCTGAACAATTCAAACTCCCGCTTCAAGCTCAACAGAGTATTCGTTCCGTCATTCTTCCTTCCTTCTCCTCTTCTTCCTCTTCCTCTTCCCCTTCCCATCTCTCGTTCTCTTCCCCCTCCGGTTCCTCCGGTCCCTCAGTTCCCCTCGCCCTTAAACTCAGCGTCGGCATCAAGCTCACCTCTGCAATCCGCACCATCTCCCCTGCTTCGGCCTTCCTAGGACCAAGGTTCTCCAAGCATGTTATTCCACGTATAACAGCTGGTAATACCAAGGGTACCGTTACAGGCAATGGTCTGGGCAACGGTAATGCAACGGGTGAGGGTACAGGTAACAAACAGGGTAGCCCCATCAAAGCCATCGACCCCTCTATCCTCACCGTCGCCAAAGAACTCGCCTCCGTCGTATCTACCCACCCCGACCCCGATATCGCTAAATTCTGCGCCGCAATCGTGCGTGAGGCACACGATGTGGACTATGAAGCCAACGTTGGTGAGAGGTTGATCGTATGCACGGCTTTAGTAGAAACCGGGCACTCCCCCTCTTCCTCTGACCCAGCCCTACTCCGAATCCTCCCCCTCCCCACCAAACAAACCAAACTCACATTCCTCACGTCCTACACCACCCTCCTCTTCCGCGCCTTTCTCCCTCCCGCAATCCACCACGGCGTTGCCTTCGAAGCCCACCCCCAGAACTGTCTCGCGCGGTTCGATGTGGCGACAGGGGAGTTGCTCGGGTTCGTCATACGGGACTTCGGGGGAATCCGAGTCCACGAGGCTACCCTCATATCTTCTCTCTCAACCTCAAGCTCCTCTGATTCCGCGTCCGAGGATCCAAATGGCAAGCTAACCCAATTCGAGTCCGAAATCGCATTAGCAGGACACAGCATCCTCGCCCCCTCCCTTGAGGAGGTATACACCCGGCTCTACCATACCCTGATTCATAATCACTTGCAGCAGCTTATCCGTGTCTTGGAGTTACACTACGATGGCACCGGGTGGGAGGTGGTGAGAGTGTGTTTTGGGGAAGTTGTTGGGAGAGAGGAGAGGGAAGGGAGGGGACGTGGGTTGTGGGAGGCTTGGATGGGGAGTGATAAGGAGAGAAGAGAGACGGTGGAAGGTAAATGCTTCATGAGGATGAGGATGCAGGGCATGTATCGATTCGTGAGTCCTACGCTCGTTTTATATTGTTGTGGTTTTTTTACTGATTTATTTATTTATTTTCTTTTATTTTCTTTTTTTTTTTTGTCTCGTTGCTTTGTTGTTGTTTTTTTTGCTATTTACCTATTTTTTCTGGGTTACAAACAGCACCTTCATGGACCGTTCCCGAATTTGCTTCATTATAGAGGTGTAGGTGTGGAAGATGATGCAACTGACTCAGATGACTTAAACGAGAAGGGAGAGGAAGAAAGTTGGGAAGATTTGCGAGAAGATGAAGAGAATGAGGAGGATTGGATTGGAGGTGTATGTTAAAGGATGGTACCCAAAATCTCTTGCTTATCACTTGTACTTACATGATCTGGGAGCACCTCTGCTTTTCGTTTTAGGATTCAGATCGATTTGATAGAGAAAATAGTCACGTCAGAGTATTTAGGCACAATAAAAAAGATAGTAATGAAAAAAGATGATTTTACATAGTTTCAAGGGTGGTTTTCAAATCTCTTCAGAAATTTTCATTTTTCAATCTCACTTTGTTCTCAATTGCACTTCTTTGCAGCCTCTATATTGAACAACAGGAACTTTGGAATGAGAGGGATCAATCATTACGCGTTAAGGTCTGGGGAAGAGACTTGGAATGTTGAATAACTCAAACATGGCAAGAGAACCTGTTATCCAGGGCTGGGCAAGTTGTGATTGTCAATTGTCAGAGGGTTCAATGATACGAGTTAGTCTTCAATAGATGGTAATGACCACCGAAATGATTAGAACGACGCAGCAAGGTTCGTCTGTGGAATTCTGTGTATACATAGAGTAATTTTTTGTCGGAGCATTCAACAGAACATTGGTGATAACATTATAGCAACGCACCTCTCCGCCGATAGTACACTTTCGCCCAACTGAGTGGATAGTTCAAGTAATGTACACAGCTGGGAACGTGACAAATCGTTGAGAAATTGGTTAGAGCAGTCTAGAGAACGGGTCGTCGCACCCAATCAAGATAATGCAACCAGTGAAAGAAGACTCGTATGAGGAGGTGGAAATTAAAGACCCTGTGCCATAGCTCGAACTGTCCATATTCGTTCAGGTAACTTGAGTACCGTGTTTTACAACTTTACAAAACTTGGCTGCCGGCCCCCATGTAATTTAAGTGCATTTGAGACTTCGTCACTGTCCACTGTCAGTTCCATGATTTATTTGAAAACCTATACCTTACATACATATCATACATATCATAACGATGGAGACCCGGGGATGGTGTCATTTAAAACTGTTCAATCTGTATCCTCGCACCCCCATCCATCACAAACGACCCAACTCTCTCCCCATTGTACACCACCTCCACATTTCTCTTTGGTGATATCGGATTAGGATCCACGGAAAACACCACCACCGTCGGTTCGCCTTGATCGTCCCATTCTAATGTATCCACTGTTATTCCTCCCCTTGTACGCGCGCCCCTGAGATGTCCTGAAGGCCACGAAGGGGGAAGGGCGGGAAGGAGAGTGATGGTTAGTGGGGTGTCGAGCGATGCGACGTCGGGGGCTTGTAGAAGCGCGTTCTAGCCCACAGAAAAAGAAACCGGAGTGAGGGGATAATTCCAAGAAAGAAAAGAAAAAAGTGTTGAATTGATGGTTAAAAGTGACGTACGAGAAGAGCACCAGGAAACCCAAGGTTTGAATCGATCTGGAAAATCGGGTCGATATCTCCTGGATCATACAAGCTAAACAGGTTCGGTCCAAAGTCTTCATAAATCGTATACTGTTTTTTTGTTTCATCAGCCACACGGGATTTCTCTGAACTCTGAAAATAACTCTGAACAACGAGAATGGGTTACTTGACTTACAGTCAACTCATGATAAAACTCTTCCGCGTTTCCCAACTGTGCCCAACACGCCGCTCTCCACGCTTTTTCCCACCCAGCATCTGCGTCTGGCCCCGTCCCGTTTCCGCGATGGATCAAACTCGTCGTCGCAGCAGCTATCACCTGGTCCTTGGTATACGTGATATTTGTGCCATTGACTAAAACTCCACCTTGTAGGTCAGAGCTGTACGAGGTGATGGCGTACCCTGGGTATAGTCCGATTAAATGAGATACTGCGGGGATGAGGGGGATAGTAGGTTGGAAAACGATGAGCGGCGATTGGTAAAGTATGAGTGGGGGAGAAAAACATACGATGACGATGTGTGTCCGTTGGCGAGTCAAGGTCGACTTTCCATTCTAGTGGTAGGTGGTAGGGGGGTCAGAACGACATGGACAAGGTAATACATAGTAACAATATTTGAACCCGACCTTGGAGTTGACCCCACCAGCCGATACGGATACCTTTATCCATTTGAGCACGTTTAGTCTGAACCTCTGTCATAAGGTTCAACACAAAGAAAAAAATGGCAATCATTCGGAATTGACTCTCACCTTCAAGGAACGCAGTGTCAGTATCTCCAGAAGCGTTGAAACCCTTCTCCACGGCGTTGAACAATTGCCATATTAGTTGCTGGGCATGAGCACAGGCTATGAAAGAACCACAGAGAGAGAGAGAGAGAGAGACATAAAGAGAGAAGGGAGTGAGTGAGTGAGTGAGACAAGACAAAGGTAAGTCAATGCCCGTATATATACATTAGTTTTTGACATATTAACACACCCAAAGTGATAGGAACCTGCTCAGGAGAATTACACGGCGCCACCACGAGCGTTCCGTCGTTGAAATGCTCATCCGGGATGAGTTTATCCAGATGGAAAGACGCTACACTCTGCTCGAGATCACCTAATCAGTGGCTTCCTAGTTGCACGGAGAGGTGGGGTGTATAGTAACCTTGAGAAGCGGCCATCCTTGAGCAATCCACCAGTCGACATCGTTTGAGTAGTCGAATCGATCCCAAACGTGGAGCATCTAGAACGACGTTCAATCAAGCCTTCTGTATTTAGGAGGTGTTGTCGTTGATTAAACGTACCATCCAAACCGCAGATTCTATTCGGTATTAATCCAATTCAAACACACAAGAAGTTAAGAAAAGAGTCACATCGACTACTAACCAGGATAATCCGCCCATTGAGCTGTATTCCCGCCTCCTTTCATGCCTGTATGCCCGAAGATCTAAAAGATATGTATGTCAGTCATGTATACGAAGAGTTTTGAGAACGACTTACGTTCATCTACATATTTATATCAGACAACAATGTCCAGTCGAACCGTCGAGACCAAACGCATGTATTACTACTACCACTCACTTCGTCATGCGTAACCCAGCCCCGAGAAATATTGTATAATATCTGCGCTGTAGTAGCGCCTCTGGGAGCCCAGGTTTTCTGCAAAAGTAAAAGAACATTGAATCAAAGCATCCATACACAAACTCCTATAGGCTAACACTGACCTCTATGTAATCGAACAACGATCCCGCGACGTTGAGGTTGCTCATTTCAGCGCTCCAATAGTTCATTTGAATGTTAATGTTTGAATCTACATCAATTTTTGTTTCGTGTTTGTTTCGTGAGCACCCTGCTTGCGACTCAAACTCGGATATCGGACGATAACTCACGATAATCTATGCGTCAGGAATGACAAGCAGTCAGTCAGTACAATGCGTATTCCGTGCAATTCGCAAGGCTATTATTGATCACTTGCCAGCTCCCCAAGGACTATTAACATCCTTAGCCCATTTACCCTGCAAGTTCGCGGGTAAGGTGCCCCTAGCACTGCTCGCAAGCATGTAACGTCCCAAATTGAATGCGACCCATTCTAAATAGGAATTCCCTTCATCGACCTGATACGCCGCACGAATCTGGTCAGTCGGAAGATCGAGTTGCGGTGTTTGGCCTAGTGACAGCGAAAATTGACCATAGAGAGTGCTATTGATGTCAGCGATATGGGTGGTAAGAGTATCCGAATATGAACTTGTCGTAGCCGAACTAAGGAGAGAAGTCAAAGCCGCGTGCGGATCGACACCTTTGAAAGAAAAGTTGTTCTCGGCGTTACCAGCGTCCATGGAGTATTCAGTCCCCCCTACCCAAGATATCCATGTTTCGACGGCACCCCCAACGGTGACGGTGGAATTCGTGGGACTTAGCGAGATACAAGAGACAGATCCGGAGGTTGAATGAACTTGTCCGAGTATCTCATAAAGCATACCAGGCTCGCCAGCAAGACCGCGTATTTGTAAAGTGCTGGAGTCAAGACAGGTTATGTTCGGTGTCGGCAGCCCGGAATCCAACAGAGCCCATGCATAAGTGATATTCGGTAAAGTGGCATTGGAGGTGGAATTGATGTGGTGGATGCAGGCTTCAGAAGGGTGAGAGCAGAATGTTTCTCTAATGGTTTCATTCAGTGACAAGCGGGCAGTGAATTCGAGGGGCATGCACCTACCTGATGAAAGTTTGATTGGACTGTGTCCATGTAGATCGTGCGACGCCTTCGTCCAAGTCCAGCCAGCGCGCAAAGTCAGTCACAGGGCCAGATACATTGATTGAAGATATGATATAACCAGCTCCAACGTAGGAACCTATAAGGTGATAGATTAGAATGAGACTTGAGGGGAAGAATGAATCATACCATAAGCACCAGCGTCCGTAGTCAAAACCTCGATATCTATATGCCGATTCGAGTATCTCAACCACCAGTATATATATGCATTTACTCACTGTCTATCTCTCCCGTCGAATTGGCAAAGATGCTGGCGCGGATTGACTCCATGGCTACATGAGCAGCTGAGGCTCCGGATGGTTGCATATTTCCGCCGTTATAAGTCTTCACCATTCAATCCTCAACTGTGATCTTCGGGGGTTTGGATGATGATGCTCACCGGATCTTGGAACGGACCTCCACTCCATAATGACTCAATGTTCAGCTGAGTTGTTTCGACAGACATTCCCCCAGGAGACATAGCTAGTAGAGTTTACTTAGTGGAGTTATCAATTATTCATCTGTGCTTGTATGCACCTGCCAAGTAACCATTGCCAACTGGTAGATATGACTTCGACCAGAAATCTGCAGGGGTGTTATACCAGAGTCCATTTCCAGTCGCAGGGAAACCCGGGGGTGCTGCAGAGGTAAGAACGACGGCTGGAATCACAGCACTAGTGCCCAAGGTCTTGAGTTTCATGCTGAATTGGTAGAAGGAGGACGATAATGAGGAGGTGCTGTCAGGAAGAAGCCAAAGGGTAAATGCATCCCTCAAAGCTTGTAGTTTCGTCATTATAACCTGCCCCATGCTTCTCTACACGGTTTGACGGTTTGCTTCGGCTAACTGCTGATCTTGGGTGAATCCGAAGATACATCCAAGGATTGGAAGATGAGGTGTGCCGTCAACTGTTATGGCTTTGCTGTCAGTATCTGCACATGGTAACGGTCAGCAGATGTTCAAAGAGGGCCGACTAGAGTAGGATTACCAAGATATACTGCGATCTGGACCTCCGAAGTTTGTTGAAACGGTCCGATTTCAAAATGTTGGTAGTCAGGAGTGCTGAGACTAGCTGGGAGCGAGTAATAAGTTATTTATAAGAGCAAATGTCGATGCTAGTAGCTATTGTAGTATGAATTGGTCCGTGCGCGCCGTGTGCTATTTTGATTTAGGCGCCAAGTGTATCGGCGCTTATGTACTGTAAGTACTTGATTCCGTCTGTGATTCCGACCCATTGATGTGAGCTTCTCCCAACATCTATTCTAATCTGATCCCTAATATCTCAGCCTCGCTGTTGCTTGGGGGAACTGAAGCTCATCCTAAACCCCTTTCAAAATGACGATCACCGTGGAGGAAGCGCAGAAAGTAATCGTGAAGACCTTCTCTAAATCCCAGCTTTGGCACGTTGTCGGCATATCGGAAGTTGAGAATATAGACTCATACAGGCTAGTCTCTGCAGCCAATGTCCTCTGCACTCCTTGCTCACGACCTCTGCAGTCGTACCCGGATTCACACAACCTACATCCTCGATCTAGCGTCATCCGCTGATGGTACCTCGACACATACCTCCTTCATCACTATTTTAACTGCGGCAGAAAATCTTACCTCTGCTTTCCCTTCTAACTCACTTCATATCTTCGCGCAGCTCATCACGATGATTCACAAAGGGACATCCGTCCCCATACCCGAACCCATCCTAGACACAACTTTGAGCGTCATTTCGTATCCATATCTTCTTACACCTCCCCAACCACTCCGATCAAACTCAATCATCACTATCTCTGCTGCCCGATCTCAAAATCTTCTAACAGCACCTCAAGAAGCTTTCATAGACCGTACTTTAGGTCAGTTCTTGGGACAGCTTCATTCTGGAGTACAGAACGATTGGTTTGGTCCTCCGAGCATCTCTCAGCCAGTCGAACCATCCTACAGCTGGCAAGACACCTTTGTTGCACTCCTTGAGCCCCTTCTTGAGTATGCACACGACTCGGACATTGATCTTGGAGCACCCTACAAGGATATCCAGACATATCTAGCTCGGGCTATTGCGGCTTTTCTCTTTGAAGACGTAGAAGTTCCCTCTCTGATTTGGTTCACTGGCTCAGAGGATGATATTTATATTACGCGTCCCAGGGACACCTCTCCTTCTATCCAAATAGCGGCCATAGTTCCGACTCTTGCTCATTCTCTTTGGGGAGATCCGCTCCTCGAAACTTTCTTTCTCCCACCCGCACCGTCAGAAGTTGTAAAGGAAGGCTATGCGGATGGCGGGGGAAATCCCTTGCTGGTCTTCGCAAGGCAAAAGACAAAACGATTGTGGTATACCATATTTTTGGCTCTCGTTGTTCTTGTCGAGAGAGAAGGGCTCCAAATCACCGATTCCCCCTTCAACAAGCGGCCATGGGCGCTGGATGCGTTGAAACGATGTACCCGGGCGTTAAAAGACGCGCCATGTTATTAACGCTCACGATAATATTTCAGCGGAAAGCTTAATCTATCCCAAGGCTACTTATAGTTCAAATGCCGAAGTTGCATGTCTAGCAAAGGAAAGCACAACGAAGTGACAAATTAGGAACATTGTAGGAGACTGGAGGAGACTGAGACACATAGTCGACGGGTCGATATACGTGATTGCATTATCAACGTTCAACAGCCTCGGTGCTGGCGTCAGCTGGTGTACTCGAGCTTTGAGGTACTGTTCACCTAGCAGTGGATGCGGATCTGCTTATAATTAAGATGGATTATAGTGGATAATCGATAACCTCCGGTCAATTGACGGTAGTATGAAGAGAATCGCCACGGCGTAATGCCATGTATGCAATTGTAGGTATAATGACTTGAAACTATAAGGGATGCCTCAGTGAAGCATAGTTGTTGTTCAGAATATATTTGTGTTCAACGATTTTTGGTTGATGCGGTCAAAGCTGTAAATACCGCCGGGCCTCCGGCTGCTTCAGGTTGTCAAGGCTACATCTTTCTGCATCTTTCCATCCAGATTTGATCAAGCCGCCTTCGCTGTGCGCTGTGGATTGCTCTTCTCTACTATTTTGCTTCCAGCTTCAATCTCTTTCTTTCAAATCAACTTTCCTTCAAATATTTCTGTCTCCATGATGTTCGGCTTCTCTTCTGTGGGGAAAAAAAAGGTCGGAGCGCATGGTACGTGCCAGAACTCTTGGTGTCGAATCATTTGTGGGTAACCAGATGCTTGCAGTCGCGCTTTACTGGGTAAACATCGTTGTACTCGCCCTTTCCGCGCGCGTGAACTTGTTCCAAGAATTCTTTTGTGAGCGACTATACCGTTTGAACGAAATATTGTAGTCTGATTAAACCCAACAGTTGCTGCGGATCTATTCCCACTTGGATTATCCATTACTACCATGGTTATCCTCAGTGTAATGTATGATTTTCTTGTTGCACTCGCGCGCCCTGATGATTGAAATCCTGGACGCAGGTTGGCTCTCGACTTTATCTGCAAAAACTCGTACACCGGTCGGCCCCAGTTCGAAATTGGCGTCTTCGCTGTTCTTTCTATATTTTGGCTGTGTAGGGTGCTCTTTGTGAACCGATATAGTTCGCTCATCCGGTGTTGTCAGCATTCAACGCTTTTTCTACATCTCGTTGGCGCCATGTCCCTATGGCCTGCCCTACCGGTTTGCTACCGATTTCAACACTCCGTACCTTCCTCTAACATTGCCCCAGGATCTGACGACGTCAAAACTTGGTGTCAGGATGTTCAGGCCTTGAAAGCATTCGTCTGGATAGAGTGGTTGATCTGTACGCTACATATCCGACCCCCGCCTGATCACGTCGATGACTGAACCTTCATTAGTCTCCTTGACAGCGTACATCACCCTTCGGTACACCATCTCGCAGAAGAATCGCGGCAACAATCACATTCTTCGCATGCCTCTTTCTCGCTACTCACCTCACCTGAGGAATGACGGCACTACGGAATATATTCGCAATAGTGAATTTTTGCAGTTCTCTGAGCCGAAGCTCTAGACTCATGGTGGTAGGTATGTGCCCAGATTTCTGGAGTTTTTTCGTCTCATACAGCACATATGCCGTATATAGACACCAACGACGGGTCGTGTCCACTGGCTGGGCCTCCGATTTGATGTGTTAGGTTCTTCTGGGAATTGGAATGCTTCATTATTTATTTCGACTTATACTTAGTGATGATAATGTTGTGTGTAATTATACCCTGTTGGTTGTCTGCTTGATTCATCCAACTTGACTTCGAATGATCAAGAGGGTCCGCAACGCGCGGATGCTCTTGCTGGAATTATTCATAGCTTGACAGCGTCGAATGATTCCTGCGGCGGCACCGAACGAGGCCGGACGATGGTCAACTTAGTTCGAGCTCCGAATCATCCGTACCTTTGGAAAGGTAGACGCGGACGATCATGACATTTTTTATCTGACATCGTGAAGATAAGCAGTTCGTCATTTACATAAGTAGAAAGTCAACTCCCCTCTCAAGATCCCGGTTCTCTGCACTGCAGCCATCAGGTTTGAGAAATTAACTGCATACTTATGGCACAATTACAACTTCTACTTATGGTTTGAAGTAAGATTAGCAACACTCCGCGGAAATATGATATGTAACTGTTTAATAACTATGGTACCTTCAATATCACACTACTACTTAGGTTAGTAGTACATAGTACATATATACAAGAATCGGATAACCAAAACAAAGCTATAATTTGGCAGCAACTGGAGAAATATCAACGGATAGATCCTGAGAGATACTCGATGGTGAGGCCGGTGAGAACTTGAACCCACTAACATGATTCCTGGTTTTTTCTCTCAAAATACGACGCAAAATCTTGCCACTGGCATTGCGAGGAATGACATCGGTGAAACGAATACCTCCTTTAAGCCAGTTGTGTTTGGATTTCGCGTCGACAACGTGCTGATGAAAGAATTAACGTAGGTAGAAAGATGTTCAAAATTCGAGAACCCGCACCTGGAAAATACTTGATTGAAGCTCGGTTGCATAATTCGAATCGTGCTCCACCAAGGTTGCAGCTCCTGGCTGAAGAACCACGAAAGCCATGGGTACTTCTCCAGCATATTCATCCGGAATACCTATTACCGCCACATCTGCGATGCTAGGGTGCATTAGAAGGTGTCCCTCAAGCTCTGCCGGGGCCACTTGGAGTCCTTTGACCTGAACCAATCATCACTGATCAGCCCAGCCAATCTAGAGGAATACGAAGCCAAGCAGGATCACCTTGATGAGTTCCTGTCAAGAAAATAAGCTTAGCTCGGAGTAATGGTGATGAAGACCAGATATAGAAGAGCTTCTCCTACTTTAATTCGCTCTACGATGAATATATCTCCATTCTCCTTGAAGAAGACCTGATCTCCCGTTCTAAGCCACCTGCAAAGTTTGAATGAGCTATATGAATGAATGTCTTCGGTATTCTAAGACAAACCCATCAACGAATGTTTCCTTAGTACTAAAATTTCAAGGTCGTCAGCAACGGTCCAACTTCATTCGAACACAAGGATACTCACGCTCTCTCGTCTCCGTAATATCCGAGAGCAACTTGACCGCCTTGAACGTAGAGCTCCCCGACATCCCCGACTTGAGCGATCGTTCCGTCCTCTCTAACCACTTTCGCCAGAGTGCCCGGAAGAAGCTGACCACCACTACCGAGTGTGCCGACATTTTGAGATAAAGGGAACTGAGCAATCAGCTCAGACTGAATTCAGAAGCTGAGTCCACAAAAGAAATTACTCACCATGCTGACGGTCCCACAGGTTTCAGTCATTCCTAGAAATCTCGCGATTTAGAACACCGAGGCCCTAGTCTACAGCAACCGAATTACCGTATCCTTGACCCAGATGCACGACATTGGGTAAAGCTCTCAAAAGCCCTCTGGTAAGAGATGCGCTAAGAGGAGCTGCCGCCACGATGCAATATCTCACACTAGAAAGGGTATAATTCTTCGCTGCCGGGTGCTACAATTCTCGCCATGAGTTGATTTCGAACAAGGCGGTTCGGCGACAAACCTTGCAAAGTAAGACCGCTTGGGGCGGAACGATTCTGTAAAATTCGATGATTAATACATTAGCAGTGGGAGAAGTGCGGTATCGGACTACAAACGTTAAATGTGTCATGCGATATCGCTCAATACTCTTCAAAAAACTTTCAAAATGGAACTTCGGAGCGAGGACTAATGACATCTTCCGAGCTTTTTGTTAGTGAAAACTTATTTTGACATCAAAATAAGCCAATTTACCCCTGCATACAACATGAAGTGAAGCTGAAATATCACTTTATTAGTTCCTCGGATTGAGACTCAGAATGTCCGGGAACTCACGTTATAAACTAGACCATAGATATCTACTTGGTGTTAGCAAATGGTATTTTCACGATACGGTAAAAAGACTTACGATACAGCGGCAAAACTAGAGGGTGAGTACATTAGTCGGGAACAACAAGGTGCAGAAGTTCGCTTACATCCACAGCAGATATCTCCAGGTCGGAAACGTTGATCTTCCCATTGCGTATAGGTTTCGCCAATGCGGTTAAATATAGCGACCTGCATAACAATGCTGATAACATTGAAATGGGAAATTGCGACTGCCTGAACATGCTGTCAGTAAGGCTAACTTCAGTTAAGTCTATGATACGGAACACCTTTTGGACACCTGTGGTACCCGATGAAGGGGCAAGAAACGCAATCCGCGTCTTCGCTTCGCCGTCTTTGAATGGCTTCTCAATTACAGGAGGTAGTAGAGATCCTTGTTTAATCAGGCTATCGAAAGACCGGTATGAATGCAATTGAGACGGCACAAAAACGGATGTCGATCCGTCCAGGACAACGATCTTGCTGAGAGGAAGAAGGATCGCGGACGCTGCTTGATAGGCGGTAGTAAAACAATCCGAATGCACGAAGAGCAAAGTAGGCCGGGCAATATTTAAATGGTGCACTGTCAGAAGTCAGTAACAGAAGTAAGTATCGAAAACGAGCGAATACCTAATTCGCCAACGGAAAGGCTTGGGCTCAAAGTCCTGAGAGGACGGTCAATTGACATACTACCCCAGGAATACAAGACTACTGACGCCACTATACCACCTAACCTGTGGGTAGCCCACACGCACGGAGGGAAATCTGACAGCGACGACGAGGCTCCAGTAACAGCGTCATGATACTTAGGGAAAACGTACTGATGTGATTGAAGCTCATGATTGCAACTAGCAGGAAGGAGGAGTTGATATTTCCGGTTGTAACGGCTCATGTAGGGTCTCACCGATTTCTCCCTCCTCTATAACAGCCGCTAAGTATAATCCCAAAGAGATACAGAGAACGTACTGAGATTCCAGTTCACGTTAATAGCGGAAGCAAGGTATTGTGTTCGCGCTCGCAGCTACAATGATAAAGTCGGATAATACAAAGCATAAGCAACGTGGATACACACCTCCTCTATAAACACCTTCTCGCCAGTAGTATCATCTATGAGGCACGGTATTTCCTTGGGTCTTTCTGGACGCGTAGCGTGGCAATACCCATCCAACAGAAAGCGAGGCACTGATAGATTGGAGGGGACATCCTGGATGGAAGGCATAATAGCCGGATTGCGAGTCATGGTTGAAAACGGGGAAAGTAGTTGTCCACCCTCCAAGTATATCCGTTATTTTATTCATATATCCCGGGCCACTGCTTCGGATGATGAGAAAGGTTAGGACGGCGCTAACCATCAAAATGATAAGCTTCATAGAAAAGTCGAGCATGAGTCTCCTGAATGTGTCGATACTGACTTCATGTAAGGGATCTCCGCGGAACCTAGACGCACTAAACTAGGCATGAGCAATTTGAAGCTAAATCGCACCTACCCATGAATGTATAACAAATGTTCGTCCCCTTACTGTTGAATAACGACATCGGGACGCTAAATGGAGGTGGTAGACACACAGACATGACAGACAGATTTACCCAAAAGACGCGACATGAGACTTGGTTTAGCTATAATAACCCGTGACCTCCGAGCATTATCCTGAAGAAGTAAGGTAGTGAGCACAGCGCGTCAAGATATTTGACAGGAAGAACAAACTGTGAAGCTAAAGACTGAAGTGGAAATCCGAATAGCGAGGGCCGATGTCCTACCCCAAAAGATTGGCCTCAACAGTCCAACTGTTTCGAGATATATATGCATTACATTGCATATACGACTACGTACAGCTATGCGAGGGTATCATAAGGAGATATCTATGTCTATTGTCGAAGTCTTTCCGCGATATACAACTGTTGTGAGGGGGGGATCGCACGCTCCGCGGGCATTTCTACACCCCCAGCGAGTATCCCCACTCGCATCATTGCTAGTAACTGTGGGCCTTTAATAAGTAGCGGCGCAATGCGAAACAATAGAAAGAATCGTACGTTATGAGCAGCGTTCGAATGGGCATAAAACCCTCCGAAAAACGAAGCAGTCATATCGTGACCTGAATTTTGTGTAAGCAAGCGAGGGCCTCCAGGATGTTGTTCAATAAATGACGAAACATCGTGAATGAAGCCGCAAACGAGGATGAGTGTGCGCGATTTCGACTCTTCTTGGACTGGATAAATTTATTTGAGTATGCCTTTCGATATGGTATGATACTCACATGTTTCCCAACTGACAACTGGTATTTCTTCAATTGGAGCCGGCCATTTGACCGAATCTTGAGTTTTCTTCAGAGCCTTCAATTGCATAGTAAGAGCACCCTTCTGAATTTCATTACTCGGAAATCTCTGTAGATTTCTTGCAAGGCCAATTGTTCTACAAAATGCGATGAACCACTTTGGGACGTCAGAAAAACTGAATGTAAAGATCAGCCAAGACCGACCTTCGTAGGATCGTACTGATACCACATATACGCGTTGCGGTAATCCATAGGAAATTGGTGATGAAAATTGTGATATCCTTCACCCATTGTCAATAAAGCTGATAGTAGATGATCACGGGGGCTTAGTCTGTCATCATACGGTGTTGATCCAAGGTAATGGGCGATCGAATTGATGCAAAATGTACTCTGTTGAGGAACTCGTTCGGTGAATGATCTATGGATTTGAGACGTGACCATCGACGTACATGATGTGCCACAGTGAGCCGTAAAGCAGCGGCAAAGCAGAATCCTCCCCACCAATCGCCCCAGAAAACCCCCGGAATGACCCACGGGACCACAATTCCGAACAATAACGCAAGCGAAAAATACTGACGATGTTGGAATTGGATGAGTGAATCCCTCTTGAGGTCCGAGATATCTGCTGTTCCGGTATGTAGATTTGTTTCAAAAATCATCCAACCTATATGAGTCCAAAAAAGACCGCGCTTGGAGTCGTATGGATCCAAGTCAGTATCGGTATGTCGATGATGGGATCGATGAGCTCGAGCCCACCAGTAACAAGACCCCTGAACACCGCTGGTTCCACCGATAATCAAGAACCATTGGAGAGGAAGGGAAGCAGTATAGGCTCTGTGAGACCACAGGCGATGATAGCCTTCCGAGGTTGCGTGCGTGAGTATCATATGCTTCAGAAGACCAAACGTCGAAGCCTACCGGCGGTAATGCCTATTGGCAAGGAAGTCAGAACGAACAAGGGGCAAAAAGGAGGTTCTCACCCAGCATGGTAAATACATAATGAAGGACCGAGAACCACACTGTTTGGGATCGGAAAGGAACCAATAACGAGCCAGCGAGTGCAATTGACGGCGTTATACTAAGGACAGCGATATTGAACCACCGTAAGCCAGTGATGGTTGGGAAATCCTTCGTAAACGTCGACATATCAGACAACACAAGGGGCAGCGTTGCAATATTGGAGATGGTGGCTCGGTAAATAAAGCTTGTTCGTCGAAACAGAGAAGGAATATTCCCGTAGAAGTAGAAATAGACTGCACCAGGTTGCACCGAATAGCAGTATGATATTTAGTCAACAAAAAGCATGGACGCGGTCCAGGTGTTGATTCCGACCGAGATCGCTGCATTCATAGCATTCCAGTTTTTAAGCAGTCCTGGAAAAGAAGGGGCATCTTCTATCACCATTAAAACACCCGGATTAGGATAAGTTTAATACCGACTTTGGGCCGTCAAGATTATCATATCTTTGGGCAAAATTTTTGAAGGGAGGCGGGCTGAGGCAATTGTCCACCCAATCGGAAGTTCAAAAATATTAATTTTTGCACTTTGTAAAATCCATCAGAACAAGACACGAACTATGAAAGAGATAACGGCACACCTGCGGCATACACTTTGAACCAGACACCAGCAAGAGCTTGACACGCTCAACACCTCATTTGGAAGTCCGTGTAGCATCATCATTCCTATAGTACCCTGAATCCTGAATTCAACGAGGATTGGTCATAATGGGAAAGTCCTGGAAAAGCCATTCAAAGAAAAGTCCACTGGTCAGAACGCATAACGATATTTCCCGACAGAAACAGCAGGGCATTATGTTACGGTAAAGGCCGGAAAATACGTTGAAGAACACGTATGATCAAATAATGCATTGCGAGTGGCACTGTGAGAAGGAAGAGGAAGAAGAACATGCGTTCTTCCGATATGCAATTATCTCGAGCCATGTGGCTTCACGCGACACCGACGACTTTCGCCGCTCCGGGATCTTCGTGTTCAGCATCAGCAGGATTTCGTTGAATTGACTAAGTTCTACACCTCTCAAATGTGATATCAAGTCGGAATGGTTATTACTCAAGATTAACTCGAATAGTGTATGGGATTTTTTCTTTACCTGAAGCTGGCGAATCCTTGCATATGCATAGTATGTATCATCATATGTGTCTGTTTCCATTGGATATACTATGCGTAAACTGGGGAGCGAGCTCCAGCGACATCATCAAACCTGACTCCGGGACTCTGGGTCAATACAGGGAGGTCCCTCCTCCTCCTCGTCTCCAGCATTCTGGGGTCATATTACCTTCCTCTTGTCACGCGGTACAGCCTATCGTTGGATCCTACAAAGCCTGGGATCCTCTCTAAGGATTCTTCCTCCTCCTTACTCTTAGCCATGACGATGGGCCTGTTTAGGATTGTCACCAGTATCGCTGTTGTTACCGCTTTCACAGGCATTTTCGCCAGTGTTAACGAGTCGCAGTTGCCTTCTCAAGCTGTCGTGGGCTTGTATGTCATTTCTTTTCGTACCAGATCCTGAATCTTTGCTTTATAGTTTGTTGATCCCCGCTCGTTCGCCGTGATGGGTCCAAATGCAGACTTCCGCAACGATTCCTTCACCGTGCTGTTCAATCCAACCTCGACTACACCACCATTTTTCCAGATTTTCGACCAAAGATTTTTGGCCATCCTTGGAGATGCTCCATCATTCCGTGAGATCGCGTCCAACGCGACATTTGCTTTTGCACATGAGGCACCTGTCTACAATGAACCCACCGATGAGGTCTTCTTTTCTTCAAATGATGGAGGTAAGCGTCACTCACAAACTATGCTCAAGCTTTCTAAATGCGGAGTCTAGGTCCTCTTGGAATGAGCGACCTCAACCACAACAATGTAATTAGCAAAATTAGTATGAGGGAAGTTGAGGCGGCTTTATCCGCGAATGCAACGGGGCCAGTCAATGTTCCTATAACTCAAGTAAGTTCCCAGAGGTGTCAACGTTGTATATATGTTGATGTATATTCGTCTATATTCGTATAGCTGAATCTCTCAGACAGCATACAGGTTTGACACTTGCTTTACCTCAGGCTCAGATCTGCATCTTCACTGAAATACAACTGGTATCAGATGACAAACGGAGGAACAGGGCCATACAACTCATCTTTGCTCCTAGTCACATCTGGACGTGGATCTTTACCACCTTCTATCGTGCTTGTGAACCCATTGCCCCCTTATAATGTTACCGTGCTGTTGGACAATTACTTTGGTCGACAATTTGTCTCCTTGAATGACATCAAGGTTCATCCAACAAACGGAAAATTATTCTTTACAGATGTAGAGTGCGTGCCTCTTTCACTCAAGCGGGACGACCTCATGCCATTGCTAATTTAGTTATGGATTTCTCAACCTTTTCCGCCCGGCTCCCCTCATGCCATTTCAAGTCTACCGATTTGACCCAGTCACCAGCGCAGTGCGAGTTGTTGCAGATGGGTTCAATAAACCCAACGGGATAGCGTTCACTCCTGACGGAAATACTGTCTATGTGTGAGTTTATCATTGTGTGCGAGTACAAGCAACATGACGTTGTACGTTTTCCCAGCTCTGATACTGGGGCGTCCGGCGGTTTTCTCGGAAACAATCTGACTTTACCGGCCTCTATGTGCGTTTGATATACTATTGCATTTTCTGGCTTCTAAAAAAATCATTTCTCAAGCTATGCCTTCGACGTGGATCCAGTTACTCATGCATTCAAAAATCGACGAGTTTTAGCTTACGCGGACGCGGGAGTCCCTGATGGGATTCAACTGGACAGCGATGGTAATATCTACAGCGGGTGCGCTGATGGAACTCAGGTCAGTAACGACTTGGTAACGACTATACTGGTTGAAGATGAACAGATGCTGAATGTCATATCGCAGGTATGGGCTCCTGATGGAACTCTGCTTGGAAAATTCTTTTTGGGTATGAGTACCGCTGAAATGATTTTCGCGGGGGATGGTCGATTGGTCATTTTGGCCGAAACTAAGATGTATCTGGCCAAAATTGCAGCCAAGAGTATTCCTCTTGGTGGTCCCGCTGGAGTTTGACAAAGTGTGCTTTAACTGAAGTTGTAGTTTATAGTAAACATTTCTATCGATGATCAATATTCGATGTTGACATATTACCTCGATCGTTACAGTCTCCAAGTTATTGCACAAGTGAGATTTAGTATATAATATTGAACTGTATCGGCGGAACAGTCGTAAGGACTATTACTTCCGTCGCGGATGTGCATTTTTCCAACTTTCTTGGCCCCAAAAGTTTGTTAAGCTCGTGAATCTCGTTTGAAGGTTCGTATGAAAGTTTTCGTTCCGCCCACCACATACACGAAGGTACCACCTTCTAGTGTACTTACGATTATATTGCCTGGGTATATTCACTGCGTTCGCTGTTTGTCGGCCGTAAGAAGACTTGGCTGTCTCCGCAAATGAGATATCGATCCTAGGTATCATACACCTTTTTCATTATAACAGCCTGGCGCTTCTTCGCAAGGGATATACATCTGGCCAATGTATCTGCTTCCCGCGTATGAGGTATATCGGCCACGCCCTGGCCTGGAGCCTCAGATTTATCCACACCGGTTCCAAGCTGAGAAAGAGCAAGGATTCGAGCGCGCGTGTTAAGGATTATTGAGATAGTTGTGTCAAGAAGTGATTCTTCGGAGGCGGTTGGATCGGGTAAGAGGTAGGATCTGAAAGAGATATGCATAACGTTGATGTTGAATAAATAGAGCGATTGAACAAAGACAAACAGCGGGAATGAAAAAGGAAGGCGATATTAGGACTAACCCAGCGAAAACACCAAAGGAAAAAGACAATGGGACCAGATCCTCCTCTATGATCAATTTGCGAGCGGGCTTCGATGAATCAGATTTTGGACGTGTGCAAATCGTGCGATTGAGCTCTGGGTTGAATTCGGCATGAGGTAAAGAGACTGTCGATACGTTGAAAAATGGGTAAAATTATCAACCAGAACTTCACTTGCCGTTCTTCAAAGCACACACCATAGCCAATAAAGCTGCATCGAAAACGTTCCCGTCATAGTTGATGACCGTTGCATCAACATATAGAACCCAGGCCGATTTTCCTGGATATATACATAGCGACGACAGCGGGATCATGCCATTCCCAAGGACTTCATTCAACCTTTCAGAAAGCACCTGAGCTTCTTCTGTGGGCGGGCCGGTTTTGAATTTAGGTGAACACAGTGCAGGCAAATCGACGTTAGGAACTGGACGTGAAATATCAGACCAAGGGTGCGATAAGAAACAAGGAACATAAATTCACCGAGAAATCCTTCATCTGAATTATCCAGCTCTGGTTCACATATTTCGGCTTTGACTCCACATACAACGGTCGTGTTTCCTAGACGAACGAGTGCAGACCCAGAGGTGGTTGTTATCGACCCTGGTGAAACGACAATCGAAAATACTGACTTTAGAGTCCTGGAAAAGCAGTAGAAAAATTGGTTCCCCACCGACGTTGACTTCGACATTCCTCCATGCATGTGTGTCCTCATTCTCATCATCAGCAATAGATCTTCCATCTGGTCTGATCTTCTCTTCAAGAAAACGTTCTAAGTATATTTGAGGATGTAGTCTTTGAAATGTAGCCGCCTTGAGTGCTTCCTTCTCTGCGGCGGAAAGAAAGGAATTAACATCGGTTGCTGAGGGAGTCGCTGAAGACAAGACTGTGTCCATTGGTCAACCCTGGGTCAACATGAAAGTTGCAAATGGAAAAAAATATCTAGTCCTACAGGCGCCTAATAAGCGCTTTTAGAGGTTAATTAATCTTCGTTTATTCATGGTCATTATGCCTACACAACTCTAGCAGTAGCGTACAAGGTTCAAGAGACAACGAAGATACGTATTGCTGAAGCAATTGGGATGAAGAAAGATAGAGCCGAAACGGACATAATTTTAATACACCTTCCACTGTGTTGAATGAAGCCTCCCTTGAATAGTAGGGGCATCTATGAATCCATCCATCCTGCTGTCGAATTGCAAGTAGTTCTGCATTGACAATGCACATAGCTTACAGGATAGTTTATTAGTTCTTGGATTGAGCCGCCATCTGTGATCCATGTAAGTATTGAACAAGATGAGTAAAAAAAACATAATTACCAGATTAAGAGCAGAGCCGGCCTTGAACCATTCAATTTGACCCTCATTGAAGGAATGAGCGAGGGGAACTTCCTCCTTCGATCCGTCCTCATGCCTCAACACCAAAGTCAAGTTCTTGCCCGGAGCAAACGAATCAAGACCAAGGATATCGACACGGTCGCTAGGCTTGACCTTTTCGTAGTCCTCTGGGTTAGCAAATGTCAAAGCGAGCATCCCCTGCTTCTTCAGGTTGGTTTCGTGAATACGAGCGAAAGACCTAACGATGATGGCCAATCCGCCAAGGAATCTAGGTTCTAGAGCAGCGTGTTCACGGGAGGATCCTTCGCCGTAGTTGTGGTCGCCGACGACAACCCACTTGATGCCGTGGTCACGGTAGTACGCTGCAGTCTGAGGAACACCACCATACTCGCCGGTCATTTGATTCTTGACCTTGTTCGCCGTGTTGTTTTCGGCATTGATTGCACCAATCAAACAGTTCTCTGTTAGCAAAGTTGAGAAACATGGGCGTAGACAATAGAGGACGAGTCTACTAACGAGAGATGTTTTCAAGGTGACCACGATATTTAAGCCAAGGTCCACCAGCAGAGATATGATCAGTTGCTACATGCAGTTCTTTAAAATCAGGAGTAAAGGCTGAGATCGAAAAGACTGACTGCATTTCCCCGAGACCTTAATCAGAATTGGCAAATCGGTAGGGGTCTTTCCATCCCAGGGTGCGAACGGGTGTAGCAATTGAAGACGGTCACTCTTGGGGTCAACAGCAACTGATACGCTGGCACGATCAGTGGGAGGAGGCTGGAAAGTGTCTTGACCTGGGTCGTAGCCACGAGGGGGAAGTTCATCGCCGCGAGGCTCGGAAAATGTGAAAGGCTTGCCGTCAGAACCAATCAGAGAGTCAGTCATTGGGTTAAAAGTAAGGGATCCACCGAATGCCATGGCAGTGACGACGTCAGGAGAAGCGACAAAAGCATGAGTAGCGGGATTCGCGTCGTTACGCCCAGTGAAATTACGATTGTAAGAAGTGATGACTATGTGACGATATCAGATAGTTGATCACGCTCGCATTTCCGGGATAAACGTACTTGAATTAGCTTCGCCCTTTTTAACATCTTGCCTGTCCCACTGACCGATACAAGGTCCGCAAGCGTTAGCCAGTACAAGACCACCGACGTTCTCAAAAGCAGCAATGTGACCATCACGTTCAATAGTAGCACGGACTTGTTCAGAACCTGGGGTGATGGTAAATTTGCTCTTGACGTCCAAGCCATGCGCAGAGGCTTCCTTGACAATGGAAACAGAACGAGACATATCCTCATAAGAAGAGTTTGTGCAAGAACCGATGAGAGCAACTTTGAGTTCCTCAGGCCAGTTATTTTTCTTCACTTCCTCAGCGAATTTGGATAGTGGAGTAGCGAGATCAGGAGTGAAAGGACCATTGATGTGGGGCTCCAGCTCCGAAAGGTTCTGCGGAGGGCGATAAGTATCAACTAGCTTGCAAAATGGAGAAGCAACATACTATTTCAATGTGTTGATCATACTCAGCACCTTCATCAGCTTTCAGATTGTGAGCAAATTGTTGAGCATATTTGGCAATGTCGCCGCGCTTGGTCGCATTGAGATAGTCGCTCATCCGAGAATTGAAGGGGAACATCGAAGTTGTGGCACCAATTTCTGCACCCATGTTACAGATCGTGGCCATACCAGTACAGGACAACGACTCGACACCAGGACCTTTGTATTCAACGATAGCTCCCGTTCCACCTTTGACAGTAAGAATGCCAGCGACCTTGAGAATAACATCTATGAAAAGCGGTCAGAAACCGATTAAACGCGTGGTCTATTATGTACCCTTGGGTGTAGTCCAGCCGCTAATTTTTCCAGTCAGGTTGACACCGATTACTTTTGGACACTTCAACTCCCAAGGAAGACCAGCCATGACATCAACCGCGTCGGCACCACCGACACCGCAAGCAACCATACCAAGCCCCCCGGCATTAGGAGTGTGAGAGTCTGTACCAATCATCATGCCTCCGGGGAATGCATAGTTTTCGAGGATGATCTGGTGAATAATACCTGAACCGGGTTTCCAGAAACCAAGACCGTACTACGCGGAAACGTATCAACAGACAATTATGAATGATATTAACGATGTCCACACCTTAGCAGTAGCGGTAGCCAAGAAATCGTAAACCTCTTTGTTGATGTCAATAGCCCGAGCTAAATCCTTCACACCGCCAATTTGAGCTTCAATTAAGTGGTCACAGTGTACGGTAGTAGGGACCGCAGCAGTGTCCATTCCAGCAGACATGAATTGCAAAAGGGCCATCTAGCATCAAGTTAAGTACCGTAAATAGACCAATAGCGAAAGATGCGCTCATACCTGGGCAGTAGCATCCTGACACGCAACACGCTAGGGACACCGAATTTTGTAAATATTAGAGTAGTAATGAGTAGAAAGCACGCGTACATCAGGTCTGAGCTTCAAGTAGCTGACTCCTCGCTGAATGTCCTGACCATGAGGGTCATCAAGGTGGCCATACACGATCTTCTCTGCCAACGATAAAGGACGGCTGAGACTGAAAAAGGAAGAAAAACAGATCAGAGGTAGGATATATATCGAAGGTGTCGATATTCACCGGTCACGAACGATAGCTAGATTGTCTTCAATCCTTTGGTAGTTGATGTACGCGCCTTTCTCAAGTAGCGACATCGGAACTTTGGTATCACCAATTCTGGGTGCAGCGGTGGCCATACCAGCAGCCAGCCGCCGCACGGCATTTGCGGTACGATGGGAGAGGTTGAACATCGTCCAAGACGACGAGCAAGTAAAAAATGAAGATGGTAGTAGACGTCAGAGATAGCTTGTTCCGAGTTTTGCCTTTTATTGCCGGGCCAGCCAATCAGATTCCACGGGTTTTCCAACATCCCTCAGTAAAGTTATCCCGACATTTCATATTGAAGGATCGGAATTATCACCAGTTTTCAGACTACTGACAAGGGGGACGGAACGACCTATATGTAGACTATCTGGAACTCCGGTAGCGAGGTTTGCTACTCAGTATGTGATACTCATTCAGTACTCAAGCAATTATAAGGGTATCGCACAATGCCAATGTGCCAATGTCAATGCGTTTGCTTCGGCCGAGACTTTCAAGTTTCGCTATCAAAGAATGGCAAACAATTACAACGCGGCTATACGTAGTGGATATACCAGCTCATTATGCTTCGGTTGATGAAATATCCTGCCTCCACACTGGCAAATCTTGAGGTTCCATATATCTGATGAATTGCAAAAATCCTCAAGAAACGTCGTTGGTTCGTCCTTCTGATTGAGTCAGTAGAAGTAGATCAGCTTGCAATATCTCCCGCAAACGTTGGTCTCAACTGCCTTCCGCCCCCTCTGTTAATTTTGCTAAATGTAACGTGGATGGAGCCGAGATTTGTGTTCAACCCATGTCTGTGTCGCCGCTTGTTTGCGTGGACACCGCAGGCTCTGTATCATCCCGCACAAGATGACCTTCCACTTCATCCTCCTCGCTGCTCCCTTCATCCCCCTCCGACTCTGCGCCCTCCTCCTCAGCCTGTATAGACATCTTAGTTGACCCTCGCCTTCCTGCGGGATCCCAGCTCAGCTCTTCCGGTTCTTCCACTTCCACTGCAACCCTAGTTTTCCACTCAAATTTTTCTCGCAAAAGCAAAACGGCCCTCACTGCGCGATCAGCACGACGGTCATGATCAGCGCGGATCAGCTCGCATTCCTGCAGAACGTCTTCGTACTCTGGTTTGCGATGAGCAAGATGAGCAGCAGAGAAAGTTGAGCCGAATGTACTGGTCCCGGAAGAGTGCAAATGGGATGGTGGTGGTGGAATGGGCACTCCGCTCAGTACGCCGACCGAACCACGAGTTACCATATGTTCTGACAATCTGCGTACGATGTCGTTTTCCACGTTCAAAACGTCAGTAGTCTGCTGATTACGCAGGAGAGGAATGATCTCTGTGTCAAGTTGAATATCTGTTACAGCTACACGGGGATGTAGTGCAATCTTTTCGAATGGACTAGACTTGGTACTGGAGCCTGTGCCGGTGCCATTAACAAATGTTGCACCATTCGCAGATACACTGGAGGGAAGTGGGGTAGAAAGAGAGGAGGAGAAGTTGTGTGTTTGAGATAGCAGGAGGTTGTATTTGGATAATATATCAGGCCAAGATGATATCGCAGTGGGATGGAAATCAATATTCATTTGTAACGCTTTGATAGATTCAATGATCTGATTGGCTTTGAAGCGCAATGACTCTAGCTGTGCTACAGGAAGTGACGACGGGTTAAACGTAGGAAGCTCTGAAGCCACGACTGGCGCAGACATTGTGAAAGTTAAGTGGAGGATCGCTCATTGCTGAGACCCCCTGACATTAGCATGTAATCAGTCACATGATCAGACAAACCACGGTCTCGATTTAACTTTCGTTTTCCTTCCTACTAGTATTGACTTGATCCTCTCCTTTTTGTCCAAAGATTCGCCTTCATCCACTCTTATTCGATGATGTCTCTTCTTAGTGCAAAATTTGCACTTCGTCTTGCTGGAACTCGCCTTACGCGTCCCTTAGCAGGTCCAGTATTCTCGCGTACGACGGCGATATCCTTGCGTACTTTTTTGACTACTGCCTCTGTTCATCTGCCAACGACTAAAGCCAAGCCTAAGGTCAAGGCCAAAGATGTAGACAAGCCGAAGGCTAAAGGCACAAGCGCGAAGAAGGTCCCTGCGGTGAAGAAAAAGATTACCCCAACAGAGCGCGTCAAGAAAGTTAATGTAAAACCGAAGTGTATGTATAATTTTATTCCTCCGCCTCTTCAGAGCATAACTCATCCTGTATCCGAACTCTCATAGTCGACCGAAAATTGATGGTTGTACCCAAGAGACACGGTACGACGGCATACGCTGTGTTCACGAAAGAGTACATGGCCAATGGCCTGCAAAACAAGATCCCCGTGAGGGACCTCATTAAGACTGCTTCGAAGGAATGGAATGCTTTGTCCGATGCTCAGAAGCAGGTCTGTTACTCTATCTCACATGTGTCGCCAACCAAACTAATTGGCTCCTTTACTAGCCCTACTCCGTACCCATCCAAGCAAACAAGGAGGCCTTCGAGAAACGATACGATCAGTGGTTCCGCTCACTTCCCCCTGGATATGTTCGTCAGATCAACATTCAGAGGAAGGAGAGGGGCAAACACCTGATACGAAGACCAAAAAGTATGAAAACGCCCCCCCACAATGGTTTTATCTAGTAAGTATATTTCAGCGACTGTACCCGTTGCAATGTAGTGTCTAATCTTGCTTCAATCCAGCTTCTACAGCGAATACCGTCAAACCACTCCTTCGGACGACGTGAGTTTGCCACAACTATCTAAGAACGCAGGAGCAGCTTGGCGAGCTTTGCCCGTGGAAGAAAAGGAGGTGAATGTTCACTTCCTCTTTATCTGAAAAGTTTAGTCGTTAACACCATCGTCTAGAAATACAACCATCGCGCTCGTGTGATAAGGGAGGACTTTTTCAAGACTCACCCCTCAACGTAGACAGTAGAACTTTGACTGCATGTGATGAATGAAGCATCAAGGCACCATGCTCTTCTGTATGCATTGGTTTTTATTTCGTTTTTTAAACTATGACATTCCCCCGGTCCCTTTACTTTATGTCTGCGTCAATTAAACTCACTCTTAGTAGTATCTCCCAAGCCAAGCCCTATGTATACCTGAGATGCAGCCGGTCCATGCTATTGAATATTCAAACAAATTGAGCTGTGAAGCATGAACAGGCCACTCTTGAGCATGTACATATTGATTATTTGTGACTTTTAAGTATGATTGGAATGACTTCGTACTACGGTCATGTTTTTAGAATTGCAGTCGTCCCTCCCGGAGTTACCATGCCCTACAATATCATCGATACCTATCAACAGCGCCTCAATATCCCGCACCAAGCTATGCCCCAGCGAGTCCGCTTTATCAATCTTACGGATCAAGAGTTTTTCGATGGTGTCTTCTATCTGTTGCTTTTGCGATTCGTAGGATGCTGTCAGTGGAACAGTGAAAAAAAGATGGTGAATGAAGGGGGGATTAAATCCAAAGTCGAGAAGAGGTCACCTATTGTTTCTGTTTCTCTTGCGCGTTGGGAGGAAAGATCACGAGGGCGAATTTGCATCGCTTCGAGGTATTGAGATTTGTGCTGTACTGTATGCACAGCAAGAATTCGCAGATTGTAAAGGGGTTGGATCAGTGAAAAGGACGTACTAGTGTTGACTAATCGTCCGATCTCTGCAAGCACTTTCTTGGAGGTCTTTGTAGTGCGAACATACATCAAACGCATAGTTCAGGCGACTCTGATGCATTGAATTTTTGATCTAAATCGTACCTCTGCCTCGCTCAGTCCCAAGATCTTTCTCACTTCGTGACCGAAATCGGGCTCTACACGCGTCGGGGATTTGTTTGGGACAAGCGACTCCGAGTTCTGGGTACCCTGTTGAGCGTCTCTCTGAGAATCCGCTACGACATAGATACGAAGGTGGTCGATGTAACTGCGTATGGAACTCAATTGAGAGTTCAGGATTTCTTCAAAGGACGATATTGTCGTTTTTTGAAATTTCGATATCTGCAGAGACGGTCAACTTCTCTTTCAGACGACGGCAGAGATGCCTTACTGTTACGAGGGCATGTTCAGTACCACAAGCCAGTTCAAGTGAAAGGTCAGAAGCATGTTGCAGTATCTGGGTTTTTCTATTCTGTATATGTTATGTGGAAGGAATCAAGTAAAATGGAAAGAATAATGTAATATAGAGTGACGGGGTCCATAACAGTTGTTCCTGAATTGAAAGCATCTACTCACCACCTCAGCCGCTAACGTATCCAAAATTTCCTCTGAAACTGGTTCTCCAATACCCATGTTGCCGGTGTATCGAACTTGGTTTCTCGCTCGAGCTTTCGCGACTTTAATGAATCCTTGGCTATGATGTTCGGTCGTTAGCATAAATTCAGGATAAAAGCACATTTGAATATCGTTGGAAGCAGGTTAGACGAGTGCGGTACGAGTGCAGATATAGTTCTGGGTATGTAAGTAAGAAACTGAGACGGAAATTTCACTTACAAAACCCGTTCCACTTCCGGGTCCTCGTTGCCACCTTCCACACCTAGCTTTCGAGCGACCAAAGCTCGAAGCTGGACTTCAGCACTTGCACTTGGAGTAACAACCACGTTGGCATTGTTACTGGCAACGGGGACGGAGGGTTTCCTAGCTGCGTTTCGCGTTGAAACTGTGTCAGACGGAACAGGGGAGTTGGGGCGAGCCCGCGTATCTCGTGTGGTTTGAGAGGTTTCTAGAATTTGAGTAGATTGTGCCGCCAATCTCGCAAGGCAGACGTGATATGCGTTCAATACCTGTCATAATATATGTTCACGAGAGTGAGAAATGGGGTTTATGGTGCCGCTAAGGTCATACCAGAAGCGCATCCTGAGTTTGGCGTGGTTTTTTCAAGTTCAAATTTGAATTTGGGCCAGAGGGGGAGGGTTCACATTCAAAAAGTTGTATCAACTGTATGACTTCTTCGAGTTTGGATATACTTTGGTCATGAAGGACTTTCCTTGAGAATAGATCGCAGGTCATGTCAGGAGATTGGGAGAAGTAGGAATAAGGATAACGGGCCTCTTCAGTTCGATCAGCAAACGAAATATGTCCTTAAATTGTCTAATCCTTTCTTTTTCCTTTTTCTCCAGGATTCCCAACAACAGATCTACCTGTCTTTGCGCTGTGAGCTGTGATTTGAGGATATTGATCTGTTTTTCTGGGCACGGTTCAGAGTACGAGTAGGTTCAAAGGTTTTGAATGATATAATAGGTGGAATGTCGATGTGTTGAGTCAGGGTGTATTCAAGATCATTCAGAGCGATAACATACGCGTTTCCTCCGCCGCTTTTATTTTATTGTGAAGCACATTTGAATACATCTCCGCATCCTTCTTAGACTTGGTTAGCCGCAAAGATGCGATGTTTCCGGGTAGACGAGCCGGATTTATTTGTGATTCATCGCGAGATTCTGAAGCGCTGAATTGGCGCATGTTAGATGGACTGCACACGGTATACGCCGAGCCACGCCTCGATACGCAGCCAGGACTCACCAGAGCAAGCCACTGCGCGCCTCATGTACACCTCCCCTCCCTCTGAAATGTTCACTGATGAATAAAATCGCGTCTTGAAGAGGTCCACCATGTCGATAGATACGCGAAAAGTCATCGAGGGTCACTGAGCCTTGGGGTAAGCCGAGGTTCAACAAGGAATTATATATTGCGTCTGGCGTGAGGTTGGACATAAAGAGTCGATATTAGTGTACTTTGTGGTTCTACTTGGTAGGAGTTACGAGTAGAGGGACCGGGTGATCATGAAAGATGAGTATTAAGCACGTGATTTCTTCTAACCTGGCGTGCTGCGATTTTCTTTATTAGGAGCTTGCGACATACAAACTGAAGATCATTTTCAATGTTCAACGTTTCGTTTAACGGTCACCGGTCATCATCGGTCATGGTTTGGCGTACGATTATCCGGAGCATTCATTGTTGACATGATTCCGAGGGCTCGTCGAATGCGCGTCACCCGTAAGAAAACTGTATGTCAATTTGAATTCTTTTCTAGAGGTCGACCTGAAAATTTGAAATAGCGTCCTACTGCTCCCAGCTGAGATGGCCATTGCTGTGACCAATGTCGTGTCCCCTAGTAAAGTTCGAGGCAGAAGTGGGACGGGATCCTGAAATTGAAAAGAAAGATTGACGTAGTTAGGTGTAGGTGTAGGCTCTCGCAACTGTGCTCTTCTACTACAACTCAAATTTAATGATCAAACATTATTAAAGCAGGTTTCTACTAGTCACTAAAATGAACTTCATTGACACCGTTCGGCTACGAATACGATGCATATGCCACAATGGAATTTTAAAAGAAGAGTGCCAGCGGGTGTTCTGTCAACTTTTTCGCGTCATTCGGCTCTCTCGTTGCACCTCTATCATCGTTGGAATTGCTTCCTCGTTGTGAAGAAGCGGAACTCGCCTGATTCACTGCACATCCTCGAGTATATGCGGGAGAAATAAACTCCGATTCACTCACCACTATCCAGGATCTAGAATATCTCCGCATATGTTTGACGGCGGTCATTTCGTTGCGACCTGTAAAGTCAAAAAGGAAGCACGTCAGTACAAATAAGGCAAGCTTATTGACTTTTTAGTCCAAGCGATTATTTGAGCGTATTTTTAAACCATTTGCGATATATAAAGACTTCGTTCTCAAACAGAGGGTCCCCAGAACTCTTTCGTTCAACTGCCACCACCATCCTTTCGCTCGACTTTCATTAACAGATCCCAAAAATTTTTCTGCGAAGATGAGGTTGAAAAACCTCATTCCCACATTCCTTTTTTCTCTTCCTCTTTTCTGCTCTTCTGTTGATGCTCGTCGTCGTCATAGAGAGGCTGGGCGTCATCTCGCTCTGCACGAACGAGAAGTTGTTTCTCAACGCCAGTATCGTCCTCAGCGCATCTCGTCGCGCGACTTGATTGATATCTGCATCAACCTCGACGCAGTCGTCGATGGCAACCCGCTGCTCGAGGAACTTTTTGTTGGACTTCACCTCTGTCTCTGTCTAAAGGAAAGGCATACGGCGTGTTTCATCGTTTGTTTACTAACCCGCCTTATACAGGATCTCGATATCTTTCTGGATACTTACGTTGGCCTCGATATTCTCGGTCTTCGGGCCCTGGTTGAAGCTGAACTCAAAACCTTCGTAAGTCCTGCTCACATTTTTTGGTATATTTCTCTTTTACCAAGGCTTGTGCAGTTTAAATCCCAACCGGCCTGCGATCCCCTCCCGGCCCACGCTCACCGTGCTTGCACTACCGAGGATCCATGCTCATGCACATGCGACTCTGGTTATATTAAGTCTGGTGGTGAATGCGTCTGCCCTCCTCCCAACTCAGTTTGTAATGGCGTCTGCGGTCATTTCCCTCATGTGAGTCGCTCTTCAGAAGCATATAGCCTTCTTCTAACGCGTCTTCCTTTTTAAAGGGCTGCGGTGGCCGTCCATCATCTCTTCCTCGCTCACTCAAAAAACGCGCAGCTCAGGAACTCACGTTTGCCGACGCTCAAGCATACTGCGGTGACAAACGAGTTTGTGGTGTTCCTGGTGACTCTGACCGTGCTTTCGAATGCATTGACATCAAAACTTCTGACGACAGCTGTAAGTATCTGATCATATCAAGATACATTTCCTAACTTCCGTCTTCTGATTAGGTGGCGCTTGCTTATATGCACACCCTTGGTCACAGAACAGTGTGACTGTTGGAGGCCAAGACTGCTCTACAGTCTCGTCTCCTCATGCACTTAGTCACCGCTGCGAAGATGGCCAGTGCGTTGCAAACGAATGCGCCAAAGGGTATATCGCTGGCACGGGTGGCTGTGTACCTTCAAGCCGTATTATTCCCCGAGTAGCTCTTGGAGCTCCTGTTCCAGTGGTCCTACCCAGCTCGGCCACGAGGATTGATTCTGACACCGCAACACATGTTACTCCGGATGCACCGCTCGCTAGCTCTACCACTGACCTTTCATTGTCGAGTACAATAGGCAGTCTTGACAATCTTTCAAATTCTGGTACTCTCAGTAGTCTTACAAGCCCATCCGATTCTCTCAAAGAACTCACCGACCTTGGTTCTCTTAGCGATCTTAGTGGTGAGTTTATATATATATATGGATAAGCTATTTTGTACATTTTTGTTCACGTTCTTCCTTCGGTAGGAGCATCCTCTACGGTCTCCACTGTTCTTTCCAACAGAGACGAAGACTGTGGCTGTAATAACGACGGTAGCGGCAGTAGCCAAGATCACCCACCTCCACCTCCACCCCCGCCATCAACCTCATGCCCCACTTCCGGATCTTCGAGTGCATCTGGTACTTACGGTGACCTGATCAACGGTCTTTTGGGTAGCCTTGGACTTCGTAAGCGATCTCAGGATCACTGTGAAAGTTCCACACCTCCCCCACCCCATTCTGCTACCCCCTCGTCTTCTTCGTCTTCCTCCAATGATGCTGGCTCCCCAGCTCCTTCATCAGGAAGCTCGGCTGGGAGCGATATTGTTGCTGATCTCACACCCTTAGCTGACGCCGATGTTAACCTCGGACCTGGCTTGGATGGTGCAACAACCGGAACCGCTGCGGGTCTAGGACTTGGAAAGCTTATTCATCCTGGACACCTCATTGATAGTAAACGCGATGAGGATTGTAATTGTGAAGATGGGCACAATTCTACTAGTACCGGTGCGTACTTACATATGTCTTCTTTATTGAAAATTTATTGACTAGTCTTTCCATCGGGAACAGTATCTTCTACCTGGACTGGCCCTTCCTCTACTCCTTCAGCTGGTACGGCATCTGGTTCACCCTCGTCTAGTGCAGGTTCCAGCTCTCCGTCAGGGTCGGTCAGCACTTGTTCGCCTGGGTCTAGTCCTGCTTTTTCGTCCGGAAGTTCCACTAGCAGCGATATTGTTGCCGATCTTTCTCCTCTGGCTAGTGCTGATGCCGACCTAGGGCTCGGATTGAACAGTGCAGTCACGGGGACCGCTGAAGGTCTCGGATTGGGTGGCATCATCCATTCTGGACACCTCGTCAATGGCAAACGCGAAGAAGACTGTGATGGAAATGGATCAGGATCTAGCTCACATTACACCACCATTCCAGTAACGCCTTCATCTTCTTCACTTTCTCGCACGTCTTGGCCGTCTCCCACTTCTTTACCATCTTCCTCAGCAGGTGATGAACCTTGCCCTGATGACCCTAGCGCTGTCCCAAACCCATCTGGCACCGCAGGAGATGATCTTGTTGTTGACCTTTCGCCATTAGCAAAAGCTGATGTCAACCTTGGACCTGGTCTTGATGGTGCTATTGCTGGCCTTGCCGGTGGTCTGGGATTGGGGCCTATCGTTCATCTAGGTCACCTCGTTAATGAGAAACGTGAAGAAGATTGTGATTGCGAAGATGGACACGGCTCTACTAGTACTAGTACTGGTACGCTATGATGGCTTCGTCACAGAAAATTTGTTTGCTGATATTTTCATGGCACAGGATCTTTCACTACCTGGACTCCACCTTCCGCTACTACATCTCCTAGTGCGGGGTCAGGATCTACCTCATCAGGTAGCTCTTGTCCTTCTGGTTCCGGATCCAATCCTCATCCCGGAAGTTCCTCTGGCAGCGATATTGTTGCTGATCTTTCGCCTCTGGCTAGCGTCGATGTCAACCTAGGGCCTGGATTGGATAGTGCAGTCACAGGAGCTACTGAAGGTCTCGGGTTGGGTGGTATCATCCACTCGGGACATCTTGTTAATGGCAAACGCGACGAAGATTGTGATGGAAATGGATCTGGATTTGGCTCACACTCTATGTCTTCTTCTCCTTCGCCGACCCCTCAATCTTCTTCTTCTACAATCTGGCCGTCTCCTACACATTCGTCGTCTTCTTCCGAAGGCGATGAACCCTGCCCTGATGACTCTGACTCTAGTGCTGTCCCGAAACCATCTGGAAGTGGAAGTTCCACCGGAGATGATCTCGTCGTTGACCTTCTGCCGTTGACAGAAGCTGACGTCAACCTTGGAACCGGTCTAGATGAAGCAGTTGCTGGTCTTGCTGGCGGCGTCGGACTGGGGCCTATCATTCATTTAGGTCACCTCGTTAGCGCGAAGCGCGATCAAGACTGTGACTGTGAAGATGGTAGTGGATCTTCTTCCTCGTACCATCCTCCTCCTCCCAGTCCTTCTACCCCTTCAACTGGAGCCGGATCCGAATCGACATCCACTTGCCCCTCCGGCCCAAAATCTGTTAGTGCTCAGTCGCCCGGAAGCTCCTCTGGCAGCGACATTGTTGCGGACCTTTCGCCTTTGGCCAAGGCCGATGTCAACCTAGGGCCTGGATTAAACAGTGCGACGACGGGAACGGCTCAAGGTCTTGGATTAGGAGAGGTTATATATCCTGGCCACTATGTCAATGGGAAACGCGAAGACTGTGACGGAAACGGTTTGTCTGGGTCGTCTAGTTCCCCTCCTCCTCCTCCTCCGTCTTCTTCTGGCGACGAACCTTGCCCTGATGACTCTGGCCCCGTCCCTTCGACTGGCAGCGGAAACTCATCTGGTAATGACATTGTTGTAGACCTCTCGCCTCTGGCTGAGGCTGATGTCGACCTTGGGCCTGGATTGAACAGTGCTACAACGGGACTGGCTAAAGGTCTAGGAGTGGGACAACTCATCTACCCTGGACATCTCGGTAAACGCTGAACGCGATTGAGATTTATAATTTACTTCACGTATTCTGCTTTGAGATTCCGAATCATCCCCGGTTCTGGTACCTTGGACTCGTTTTCTGAGTGGTTTTCCCTCATGTTCTCCTGTTTTTTTCTTGTAGTTTCTTTGTCGTGTTCTTCCCTTTTGTAAAATTTCTCTGTGTCCATTGTAGAATATCTGACTAGCTAGCTTGCATCGATACTCTTGTGCATGTAATTGAACCAACTTTTACCCTGTGTTAATTCCGTAACGTAGGGCCACTGCGCCGGGGCCACCTAAGTGCTGTAAAAACATATTTGCATTTATGGATTCACCTTCTCCTAGCAAAGGACATTTCTTAGAGACATTGTCACCCCCTCATCTCTTCCCTTTTTGCATTCCGATATATTTATTTTGTAAAATAAATGGGCGTATATAGACATCGTTCAAACAGATTTCTCGTTAGTTGGGTGATCTTGTGCATGTATGTGGCCCGTAGCCAGATTGTTGAGTTTGTCTTCCTGGATATCCAGTTTTCTGACGGAAAGCCAGAAAAGGACCCCACCAACTGTTGATATAATTGCAATAGAACCATAGTTCCAGGTGAGCAAGGGGTCAACAAGCAGAGCTGATAGCAGGTGCGATTAGATGATGCAAGTATTTATCGAGAAACACGTACGCAACCATGCCTCCGAGAGGGCTGAGCCAAGGGCGCTTTGAAAGAAGAACACACTCATTACAAGAGATCGCATGTTCTTCGGGGCTTTCGTGAAAGCATACTCCAGACCCGTAATGGATGCAAAAATCTCAGAGAAGGCAACTAGTACATATCTGAACAACGGAAAAAGTGGAATGTTAGTGGTAAATAATTTATACCAGCCTTAAAGACGTACGATCCAGTTTGTATCCAGACATTGAGTGGCGACACTGATTCACAAGAAAGCGAGTCTGCCATATTACCACAGGGGTCGGTCTGGGAATTCAATATTTAATGACCAAGTAAGAACAAGGTCCCTTGCGCACGCATTGCATACTACTTGCCTTATAGATATAATACTGAACGACGGTGGCCCATATCATCGCAAGAGCTCCAGTGAAAAATCCGGCGGTGATCTTCTTGAGAGCAGTGAAATTGATACCGACACGTTTCAGGAGAGGGAAGAACTGTATGGGGGCAAAGAATTAGAATTGAGAAATTCAAGAAAATAATCAGGCTTACAAGGAGATCGCAGATGGGGATGAAGATGATGAGAGCTAAAGGATCCAAGTTACCCAGGACATCATTCGGTACTCCATGAACGTCCATTGTAGCAGCTTGTGAGATCAGATTGTTCGTTAATTGGTTGTACGACAGCCCTACGCAAGACTATCAAGATTATTGGTCTCGCTTTGAAGGTCCTGGACGCACAATATATAGGATACCAAGTAAAAACGGCGCAAGCTTTCAAGCCACGCTGAACCTCCTCCACCCATTGGTCATCAAAGGTCATCCATTTAGGCTTGTTTGCCACGCGACTGGGTTTCGCTCCTTCCCAGAAATCATCGGTGTTGAAATTGTTCCATAGCTTGACGGGATTCCAACTCCATCTACCTCGTGCAGCAAACGCAAAAAGATGCAATGCAGTCGCAAGTACAGATCCTTCTGGGGGTGATCTTTGATACTTGTTGCGACCTAAGAACATAACGATTGGACAGAGCATGAAAACTGCTGTGGGTAGGGTGTAGGCTAGCCAGAATCCGATATACTTCAAGAGAGGCATGTCAGCAAAAGGAATTACCGCGACTTAATGATAATTCTCGCCTTCTCAGCATAGGTCATGGAAATTTGACCGACCAATGCACCGATGTTTGTGAACAAGTAGAAGTACTGAGGGGGATAAGTATTGATAGGAAAAACTAAGGAAAAAAAGGAGATTTACCATGTAAACTCGGGAAACTGTATACACAGGATCCACAATGACCCGTTCGCCGGATTCAAGAGTACGAATAAACAATTTTTGTTTGCGATATTGTTCCGCAACCAGAGGTGAAATATTAGGTTTGAAAAGTCCTGTACCTAATTTGACCAGCGCCGCATTTGGTAACATACTACCCTCCCTTTAAAGGACAACTCACCAAATCCGGTTACAATCATGCCTATGACAAAACAAGCAGTAGCTCCCTCAGTCTTCTCAATAACACCGGGAACAGCGGACACAATCAGGATAATATGTCCGACGAGGGCAATCATAATCGCCCAAAAGATAGTCTTGTATCTACCCCAATGGGCATCGGCGATGTAAGCGCCTCTGATATAACAAGGAATATGAATAGACGAAATGGGGGGGCACAGAGTGTACGTACAACAGCGGAACAACGTAGGCCCAAAAACTGGAAAAACAGGAGTTAATCGTGGCGAGATTTATATAAACCATTCGAAACTTACCCGTAGAATGTAACAAGGCCACTCGACGCCTGTTGTCCTTTCCCCAATGCACCTGATTGACCATTTCCGCCACCCCCAGCACCAGTGTGTGAACCGTCAGGTAGAGGCTGCTGTATAAAATTTGTCTACGTAATGATTGTTTCAGTACGCTCTGTACGGAATCGTCACTAGATCGGAAGTGTCATACAAATACGACAGAAGCGCCATAATACTAGGAGTGACGAGTAAGTCGTACGTTCATACAGATATAGACTGCTCACCGAAAATCGTTCAGCAAGTTCCACAAAGGCAATCACTGTACACGATATTCATTCTCAGTCGCAGAACATAGGTAGTGTAAATTGGTTCACGCACGATATGAAGCCCATGGAAGGGTATCGGATACCCGCCTAAGGGTGAGCCGTTCTGCTTCTGTGGGGAACTCCAATCCATCATGGATACCATCCGGCTCGAACGACTCTGCACTGGCGACATCCAACTCGGGGTGTTCCTTCTTCATCTCATACTCGTTGTGAGTGACAATATGAGTTGCCACCAGTTCATCGAGCGCATCAGGCTGCAGTCCGGCCATTCTATAAGCGCAGCAGCTCAAGATCTAAAAAGAAGGGGACAAGCAGGCGAAAAGAGAAATTTTCCAAAATGATATACTGGTGCGGGAAGATAAGCCGCACTGATGCACATGCTCCACAACGAAGCATATTATTAGAAGCTCCGGGAAAGAATGAAAGTTGTTATCAAACGTACCTAAATAATGCCAAAGGCACAATATCATTGTATTGAACTCGGTCATACTAATCCGTGCTTCTTTTCTTTATCCCAGCCAGGTGACTGCTGCTTTGCACAAATATCTGCTAACATTCCGACGAGGAAAGAGCCAGGGCGAAGAGGGCGCTGATTTGACAACAGCATAAGTAGACTAAGGTCTGTGTACTGAGGGAGGTGTCAGCAGTTGAGGTCGGACGCTTGATAACGGCCAAATTGAAGGCATCATGAGCACGTAGAAGAGCGCGATATTGATTTTGACGTTATCGCTAGATGTCGTGTGACCTTATTCGTCGTCCTGTCAAAATCACAATTGAGGCCTATAACTAGTATGAGTGCCGATGTGGAATCCCGCCTGAATCTCGCTCGATTTGAAGCTGTTCCAGCAGGTTCCAGCCCGCCCCTCAAAAGATATACTGTGCTGTAATGTTTCGTTGATGAATGAGCGGATGCGCAAGCTAAGGGATGGGGATAATCACCCATCGAATCTCCGCGCGAAATCCAGAAACATGGTGAGTACATCCCGTCCGCTGCTGAGAACTAAGTACATGATTGGTACAGATAATACGGATTCACCAGTTGGACAACCATGGCCAGAGCCTCTACGAGATTTGTTGCTGTTTGTTACTCTGTTGAGCTGCATACGACGAATATCACCACGCGCGAGATAAGTTAAACAATTTCTGTTTATTCCCTCCACGGCAGTGCAGGTCGAGATAGCTTTTATTTTTTCGAACTAGAATCTGCTAGAATATGAGACAGGGTTGTGGAACTTGGGATGCTCTAATTGCTGGTAGGGTTTAAAGGATACTTGAACCTCCACATAACCCAGTCCTTTCTCTCTTGTATTGGAAAGTTCCAGGAAATCCGCGTTCCGGAAGAGAAGCGCTGTAGCGCCAAAATTTAGAAATTGGTCGGTGAGACAAATGAAAATGGAGAGAGGCATGAGCTAACACATATGCAAGTAAGGGAAAACCGTTCAGCGAGATCGAGTTGAATGGACGAGCCACTGGCAATACTTCACCTTATTCCTTTCGTAGTAATATGGCCAACGCAATTAGACCGTGTTCGAACCCCATGTTGTCATGAAATTTGTGAAGTGCAAAAATATTTCTCAATATATTTGGCTCCGTGAAAGCAATTACGACAATAATTGAGCAACTTTCGTTTCTACGTCGCTAGCCGATAGATTATCCAGCTCGACATGCTTCTCTACACCTCTCTCTGGTCGAGCAAAAGTCAGGCAAAGAGTGGTGCCAAGAGAGAAGACGCACCAAATCTTGCGAAAATTCTGGCGGGAGTACCTTTGGCTTCTCTAATTAAGACCGGAAGATCAGGATTGAGGTCTTTAATTGTAGGGTACCGGTTGAGGATGAACTGTCTGATTCATGATTTGGTACAGGTCAAACGTGAACAAAGGGGAAATCATACCGTGTACCAGCTGATGCTGAGCCTGTTTGAGAGCAAAGAATACGAATTTCACGCAAGGCAGGGGGAAACGCCTTGGTGAACGACATGGTGGCAGGAAAACTAAAGGAAGGCGGGGAAACTGGGCTTACATAATCATTGTTGATCTCAACTTGCAACGACCAACACGGGGATTTCTTCACTTGATCATGGACGACCAGCGACAACAAGAGGACTGGGCAAGCGATCGTAGTAACCGTCTCCCATCCTTCACAGAGGTTCTTTCTCGAAGAACCCGACCGCCAGTGGATCTTTTTATGTTTTAGTCCGTTTTGAGCGTTCTTTTTCTGTTGATTAGCAACTTACAGGTCTCTAGTCTCTTCTTACAGCGAGAAGGAGCAGAGGATATCCTTGACTTTTGGCTGGACGTTCAACAACATGAAAACCTGTGTCGTGCATATTTCAAAGATGTTCGTAAGTCTGGTCGCACCATCAAGGAAGATTGGCCGCAATATTGGGACTACGCACGACGGAGAGGGTCCATATATGGCACCGTCGTTGGGCTTAATCCAGATGGGATGCATACGAAACGTAGTACTGCCAGTACGGGAGAACTACTGAGTGAACAGGACAAGCGAAATCTGGCAGCGACAGACGAAAAAGCAGCCGGTCGTTCCACCTCGCCTCGCCTTACACCCGGCATTTCAGAACATACACATATCGCCTCCACATCTCCCAATAATGACCGACCAACAACGCCGTTTTCCTTGTCTGGTCGCACACCCACTCTGTTCAACTTGAAACGCGCTTCTCGCGCACCTACAGTCATCCCACGATCCTCAGCGATCACACGCCAAGACCTTATCGCTTCTGCTGAACGAATATATTTCCGATATCTGTCACCAGCAGGAAACACAGTGAACTCGCAGGAGAATCACGAAATATACCTTCCTCCCTCTCTCCGAATCCATTCCTTCCCACTAAGTTCATCAGCCGAACCGAAATCTCAATCCGAAATGGCTATCATGGCTCAAATTCCTGATATGTTTCATGCACAGAAGGAATACTGTTTCCGTGCAATGGAACAGGATGCGTTTCCTCGTTTCTTGCGAGCGAAGGCTTTCGGAAACCTCACCCCAATATCAGCTCTCGTAAGGCTCATTTTAGGCCTTGTAATTTTATGGATAGGGCTTGCGACAGCATTTTCTCTGGTGTTCCTTGACGTTCAGCCGAAGTCAAAACGTTTCTTCGTGCGTTCATTTTAAGTTTAGTTCTTTGCACGCTATGCTCACGTTACTTATTATAGCTATTCATACCGTTCACATTTGCTGTTCTATTCCTCGTGTCTCATCAATATGAGCTCGATCCTATACTTGTGTTCCTTGGTCAATCCGAAACGACACCCTTCCGTACGCTGCGAATCAAGGAGCCTTACGTGAATAAACTGTTACTAGGTCGTGCGATATGGGTGTCAGTCTTGGTCGCCGCTTTCGTTACTGCCCTCACGTTGATATTTTGGGCTGTACCTGGACATCGACTATAGTACAAGTTCTTGGATATCTACCCGCACTGTATGATTTCCGCGGCGTTGACCAGCATTTCCCTGCCCTTTCACCCACTCTCTTCATCGCTGGTTAACACTATTCATGTAATGACCTTAATGAATCTTGTTTTCGCGTTTACGAACCTTTTTATTCGTTCTGCTATTGTTTTGCAAATCATAATATCATTCCTTCGTCCATCAAACTGGATACCCTCTTCAACATAACCTACTGCACGCTCTTTTGAATTTATTTGTCGCTCTATTTTGTTAACACATGCGTATAATGGGTATCGTTATGATTCGTATCTTTATCAGTTCTATTCCGTAGGTTTGATTCTTGTAGTAGTACTCTTCTACGCGCAGCCTTCACTTTTCGATACTCTTACACTTCGCCATTACGGCGCTTTTCTGGTCCATGTTACGTGTCAGTCGCGTCTCAATGATCGTCGAATTCTCGGATTTCTTTGTCGTGTTCAAACGGTTCTGAATCATGCCTTCCACTTTCTTGCCTTCTACATACATGTCGGTGGATTGATACCAGTATACCCTCCAAAACTGAATTTTATTCCGCCAACAGTCAAATAGAAGCACAACTGTCGTTCCGTTAGTTGGAATTAGTTAGCTGTAATTAGGGGAACGACACTGGAACAACCTTTTTCACGTAGATCTTGGCTCCGAGACATCGGGCTTCAGAATCGCTGCGGCCGCGGTGGCGAAGGGTAACGACAAGAAAATTTCACTCGTCGGCGGCCTTCGTTCACTTGCAGGTTCGTGCAAGATAGAAAAAGATCATCCATCGACACCAATTCAAATGCTTACAGATCTTCATGTTTTATTATCTACTTCGGAGCAAACCGAGTGCAAACAACCTCTCTGGCAGAGTCTCTGCTCCTCTGTCGCAAAACTAAAACGTTTCTGGATTCTTATCGCGCGAAATCGTCGCGAGGTCGTGTACAGCTATCGCTATCACCTCCCGGCGATTTAACTGTGTTCCCGTGAATGAGAAAAATGGCTGAGGTCAACTCCTACATAGGCTTTATTTGACTTTAACCTCAATCGACGAGCGCTAACGCTCATTCTCCAGAATGAGGACTGCGCTTTGGATAACGACGTTTGTCAATCTCTGTTATCTTCTCTTATTGTTGACCCACATGCGTATCTCCAAGTCCTCCTGGACTCGATCTTACCTTCCTAACGTTCCTGTCCTAATTTCCATTTCCAAATGCGAAAAGGCAACATGGTACATCAGTTGCATAACAGCAGTGCCGAATGGGTTCTGATCTGTGATAATATCGCCCCAGCGTTGTCAACAGTAATTCGTATGTGGGGTATATGATGATTGCTCCTTTATAGGAGAGTGCGAACACTGAAATTGAGAGAATGAATAAGTTTCCCTGCCCATGAGCTCGAGCCTCTTTCGAACACTTCCTAGTAAACCTTTCCTTACCACTCCTTTGACTTACTCCTTGGCTCTCCTTGTCCTTACTATGTACATGTGGTGCGCGCAGGATCTAGAGCGGAGTGAGTACTTTTCCCCGGTATCCTGGACCATGCCAGGTAATCATTAATCATTTCCTTCAACAATTGACCTTCATGACTTAGTAGTAAGCTATTGACATTACCTATATCGTACTATAGCCCCATTGATTAATGTAATGAAGTTAGGTATTACTTTAGACATTCTTGCAATCGTCAACGACGGAACCTTCAAAGCTTCAATCCCAATATCTGAGTGCTGAAGCGCTGAGCGCTGAGGACCTCTAACCTTTTGAGTGGCCCAGTAGAATCGGCGAGATCGCCGACCATGCAAATCATTATTCCCATATATAGCTAGCATAGGCACCGATATCGATCACGGCTGTATTTCCGAATTTCAATATTTCCATTCCTGGATGCCTTAAAGTTATCTCCCTCTGTTTGCTTTCTCTCTATGAGTTGTCTTGAGCGATGTCCTCCCAAAACGAAGCGTCTACCAGTTTTCACTCATTTCCTCAAATGTCGCACCAAGAAAAGACGGATATCAGGCGTGTACAAGGCCAGGTTTGAAAATCCAAAATTCTCCATTCAAAACGGACCAATCGTTCTGATGATTCCTCACTGCAGATATCTTGCGCTGAGTGTCGTAGGTTCGTTAATCTCCAAGTTTTTGCTGGCATATAACCGGTCATTGAACGATTCTACCTAACAGATTAAAACTCAGATGCGACAAGAAGGTAACGATCTTTGAACGCGTCATTATTCACAAGTCTAAAATTGAAACATCGAAACAGATACCCTGCAGCTCGTGCGTCAGAAGGGGATGTGTTTCGCTCTGTCCAACTAAAGCCTTAGCTACTGCGCCAACGAAACGGTATGCTCTACGCAGGTTTACTCACGACGACTGTCTTTTCTTATGCATCCATTACTCAGAATCATAACATCCGATACAACTGCCTTGCATAAGAAGATTCGGGCCATGAATCAGCATATCGGAAAGCTAGAAGATGCACTTTCAACCCTGCAAGCGACTGTTTCATCTGAACCACACCCTCTCCTTGCCGGAGCCCCGCGTCTTCCAAAGATAGAGCAACGGACAAATAGCTTCTCTGACGATTGGAAAACAGTAGAAATTGTCGACGCACTCGGAACGTTGTCCCTCGGTAAAGAGGTCGGCGATGCAAGATACCTTGGGCGTTCGGCCGTGTCAGAAGTTGGTGATTTTTGCACCAATGGGATAATGCATATAAGTTGACCCGTTCTCAAACAGAGTCTACTAGAAGGTAGCCCTGAAATACAGGGCGTAACGGACGAAGACGATTTCATTCCTACTCATGAAATTGCACAGCTCGTGAATTCGTTCCCGTTTGCACCTGACAGTATCTGGGATGTTGAAAGCTCCATGAAGTTGATACTCTCTTATCTTCCGGAAAGAGAGCGTGCTTGGGCTCTTGCTGAACAATTCCTAACCCACAACTTCTGGTATATTCGCACGGTTTCAAGGGAAGAGCTCTTTGACGAGCTGCTGACTCCTATCTATCAATTTTCATCCTTCCTGGACGACGCGGGCTTTACAGACTTAGAGAACACTGTTCCTTTACCTCCCACGCGTCTCGCCGTTTTATTCATTTGTCTTGCTCTTGGATCCCTGGCAGACCTCAGCACGCCAATGTACAGTACTGAATCAGCCCTTTTCTTCAACCTTAGCCGTGCAACCCTGGCACTCCATCCGGTCCTCGTCTCGCCAGACCTAGCCTCCATACAAGCTCTCACATTGATTGGGTCTTACTATGGTACCGGGGGCCCGAACTATAGCATAGAAGCTACTTGGGTATGTTTGACATTCGCGGCTAAGCTAACTCATAGTGTGAGTCAGTCGATTGAATAAGGTCTTGCAGCTACTGACATGCACTAGCTCGGACTACGTTCGTTTCCATCTTCGCTCAAGAAAGCCTCTAAATCGTGCTGACTGATCTTGTCTTGCAGATCGTGAAAGCCCAAGATGGGGTTTGGATGATAAAACGATTCAACGACGACGGGCGATATTTTGGGAGTTGTACACGTTCGATGGACTCATTGTATGTATCGTCGTGATGCTTGAAGGTCATGCTTACAGTTTCCACGTAGAGCCTAGACTTAGGCAGACCGCCGTCTCTCTTTACAGCCCATAGTGATACGCCGTTACCATTCGATGACGATGATGGCGTCGATGATCAAGGGAACCCGGAGCCGGGATGTGAGTGCGTTTCATCTCGTTCATTATCTCAATTCTTGATACAAATCCAACTCAGTCCACCGTTGGCGAATGACTTTCAGCAGGGATGTCATGACTGCCATTTCCAACGTCACTCTTTCACCCGGTATGCCTGATTACCAAACCATCCTTGACCTCGACCGGCTTGTGCGGGAGCATCCCCTCCCCCAGAAATATGACCCATTACGTTCTCTGTCCAATGCGGTTGAGAAGGGTTTTACTAGTGGCGAAGAAGGCGGTGGATACGAAGTATGGTTGATGACCTTGAAGGGTCACCATCTTAACCAGTTCAGAGCAGTAGGTAAGCCCTAGCATTGCCTTACATGTCGTCTATTTAAATGTGCGACTTCCCAGTGGTTATGCATGTACATCGGGCTTTCTTTGCGCAGGCTCTCCTGCAGTCCCCGTCTGACCCATTGGGGACTGTTTACGCACCGTCGTTTCTCGCCGCTTATCAGATTGCCTCGACAATGGTCCACCTGAATGTCAAGAATTTTTACAAGTATCCCAACGTGCTTTCCAGGTATTGGGAGATTTGGACCGGCCGTAAGTACTGTCAGTGTACCTTTAACACCACCTCCCATACTAATGCGCTTTATAGTCCTCAGTGCTGGTGTCAGTTTTCTTAGTTTCACATCAGTTTTCATATTCTTATCAAATAGCAGATAATTCTCGGACTGATTGTTGCAAGATCACCTTCAAATCCCATCGCGGCCGACGCTTATGAAGAGCTGGAGCTCGCGGTGGACCTCTTCAAAATGGGTGCTCCCAAATCTGACAAAGCCAGACGTAGTCTAGTACGTACAATCTGCTCAGAAGTTTGAAACGAAACTTATTTTGTTCGACTCGGGGCTGCTCAATAGAACGTGTTGCTTCGAATGTATGAAAAGGCAACCAAGGCATACGTATCAACAACCTCTCCGGGAAATACTGCGATGGGAAGATTGAACGTGGTTCGAGAAGATGCGGACGCCCTGCATACGTTGGAAACATTTGCAGGTTACACAAAACTTTTAATGAAGAAGATGAGGTCTTCAAGAAGAACTCCAGACACTCAGAGAAATGAATTTCCGGAAGCGTCTGGGCAGTATCAATCGGATACATCTGACTCTGAAATGTTCCCTTCTTCAGAACATGTAACACAATCCACTCTCGAATCCCGCTATTCTTTCCCTTTCTCGTCTCCTTCGTCATCCTCTTCGTCATATCCATCCCCATCTTCTGCTGCCGGCCAATCTAACGACCCTATTCCACTTTGGCAATCTCCCACTGACCTACCGGTCGACCGACCTGGATTTATTAGCAATACTTCTAAATCATCGTCTAGCGGGGCTTCCTCGTACAGCTCTCAATCGTACACATCTGGGATCTCATCATTCAGATATGGTCCGGGCACATCGCGAGACGTACCACCTGCTGCTGGTCAGTATCATCCGCCTACACGGTCCACTACCCAACGTGAGTACTGGAATGACAACCAGGATCAACTTACACCATTACCCGTACATCATAGAGGTGGCTATGATGCAAAGCCTTCCTGGGTGTCAACCCAAGCACAAGGATCAGATCCCTATTTTGAATCCGGAACGAGTCAAAGCAGGGGGCATATGAAACAAGGTCCTTTCAGTCAATCACCACCAAGCCAAACCCCTTTCGCAGTAACTCCTCTCATGATGTCGGTGGATGCACAATGGGTGGAATTGATGCGAGACGAGGGTGTTTACGGTCCAAGGTAGCCTATGTTTCCTCGTCCGCTCCCAGCACCTCATCGTGAATAATCCGTGAGTTCTCTGTACATTAATGTATGCAATCTTTTGGTGTATAAGTAGTTGGCAATTATGTGTATGTAGTAATAGGTAGATTCATAGCCTGGCCCCGCCCGGGGGTGTAGTCCTAATAAGGTAGCCGGTCTCGATAATCAAACATCGAGGAAGAGTTCATGAATGAGTTCAAGTTCGTCATCTTGAATTTTCGGTGTCAGAAATTTCACCATCGTCATATACGTAGCATACCACGGTGCCGCGACATAATTTAAGAAACATGCCGTGCGACGTACCAGAATCCAAACGAACGTTATGAAAGCCTTTGGCTAGAATATAATGGAGACATATTTATGTAGTTGAAAAATGCGGAGTCTGCTCTAAAACTCGGCACTTGCCGGTATCCCGCTGTTCATTGGCGCTTAGCCTACCTTCGATTGTAACCATGGCAGAACAACTAGTGAGTCTGTCTTCGTCTGGTAATTCTAATATTCACTGACCGGAATATCCAGTCTGAAGGTAAACCTTTGCGTCATGTTCAATTAGATAGGAACTAAAATTGAATCCCTCTCTTCTCGAATCTCAGAGCAAATATCTGGTGCGTAGTCCATTCAATCGTCCTACGTTGACTCCCTGACTTTCATGCCCAGAGTTCAAGGAAGCATTCTCCTTGTTCGACAAAGGTTTGCTCTTGGTGTTGGACGTGCACATTTGGAGCTCATCATATCGGCTTGGCATTTGTATCTACAGACGGAGATGGCACGATAACCACGAAAGAGCTCGGAACTGTTATGCGGTCATTAGGGCAAAATCCTACTGAAGCTGAACTTCAAGAAATGGTCAATGAAGTCGATGTGGACGGAGACGGTACCATCGATTTTCCAGAGTTTCTGTCGATGATGGCGCGTAAGATGAAGGACATCGATAGCGAAGAGGAAATCAAGGAAGCGTTCAGGGTTTTCGATAAGGATGGTAATGGCTTCATTAGCGCCGCTGAGTTAAGACACGTAATGACGAACCTTGGTATGTCGCGCTCGCTTTCTTCTGCAATGTTTAAATGCGTTACTTTCACAGGTGAAAAGTTAACTGAAGAAGAAGTGGATGAAATGATGAGAGAGGCAGATCAGGATGGAAATGGAACCATTGACTACAATGGTGCGATACAACTCCAGTTTACTGTGGCTGGGTCTAACCTGAGTTTTCTTATTTTAGAATTCGTAAACGTGAATACTTTCTTCAGTACGCTGATATAGATAATCATTCTAACTACCATCTCCCCAGATCATGTTATCAAAGTAAACCTTCGCGTCCGCTGGGCTTCGAAGTTGTAAAGCTACAATATGCACGACTGTCAGTCAATCCGTCTCAAATAATTCGATTCTGTATTACGTAGGTAATATCATCATGCTCTAAAAGCTCTTGCAAGTAGTCACCAACTCAACCGTGGTCACTGGTGTGCCAACCATGGTTTCATCGTTCTATAAGCTCATTTGGTTTCAAGCTCACTACAGCTCGTGGGGTAAAGTGCCATCTTCTTAATATGTGGTCCTGGGCCAATCACACTTGTGACTATTAGCAACATGGCAACGCTATTTATGCATCCGACTTTCCATCGACTTTGGTGTAAATAAGAACTTGCACGGGGCAACCATTCGATGTCAACTGACCCGCTTCTACATTTGGGTTCACCTGAAGAGACATTTATCTCACGTTCTGCATCCTTTCTTCCCATCTCGCCATGTCCCTTGAAAGCCTACAGGGAAACAGAACACTCGATATTCTCTACAAAGCCGAGCAAGGAGGCTATGGTGTCCTAGCACAAGTCTGGTACATAGATTTCCCTTCCATCAAGAAAAATCTATCTAATCCTAATCTATTCCAGCTATGACGCTCAATCGGTCATCGCCCTTGTCCGTTCCGCAGAACGAATGGCCAGCCCAGCAATGATTATGCTGTTCCCTGTTACGCTGGCATACGGAAAAGGTCCTTTCCTTCAGTTTTGCCTATCCATGTAAATATCAACCTCTGATCCTTGCGATTTGACGTTGTTCAAGAAGTTTGTTACGCATTCCTAGAGCACATCAAGCGGCTGTGCCGATCGCGGTCCACTTGGACCATGCAACCGACCCAGAGCATCTCGAACTCGCATTGAGTTTAGCTGAAAAAGGAATTGCTTTTGATAGTATCATGGTCGATGCTAGTCATGCGGAGGTGTGTTTTTGTTCCTCTGAAATATCCTGCTTTGACAATCATTTCCGTTCATACATGACGGAAGCTTGCTATTCGTGGAGCATGATTACTCACTATCAACCTCCATTCAGACTGACGAGGAGAATATCGCTCTTGCTCGGCCTTACATCGACCGTGCAAGGAAGTATGGGATCGCGGTCGAAGTTGAGTTGGGTCGACTCGAAGGAGGTGAAGCCGGGTTGAGGATGATTTCAGATGCGAAATTGACAAATCAAAAGAATGCGGATATGTTCATGAAAGGGTGCGTATAGCATGCTCTTCCGTGTATCTATGAAAAAACTGGCGCTGACATACATACATTGTACTCTTCATTTCAGAACTGGTGCTGTGATCTTAGCACCAAGTATTGGAAATCTGCACGGCTCATATCTCAAACCACCAAACTTCAGGCAGGACATGTACGTATTCTAGTCTGACTACTGACGAAACAATTCGCCCTCATGCTCCTTCGTTCTGTGCCCTGATCTAAACAGCATTCAAAACCTGCGTACCACGTTCAAAGGACGGGGGATCCCATTATGTCTTCATGGCACAGATGAACTACCAGACGAGCTGTTCCGCGAGTGTATCGCTAGTGGCATGAGCAAGGTACCCTTTATACGAGCCATATGATACTGCCTGATGACACTCACTCGTACTAACTGGTTCTCTTCTCTCCTTGCAGTTCAACATCAATTCATGGGCGAGAGATCCTTATCTGAAAACATTTACCTCCGCTTTGCAGGCAGGAAGACCGCTTCCTGACGCAATCGAGGAAGCGACAGAGATGTTTGCGACAGTGTGTGATAGATTCATTACGCTGTTTGGGTCTGCAGGGAAGGCATGAGGTAGCCAGAGAATTACATTGAAAGCCTTGACTAGCAAACTTTATCCCATTGTGCCGATCAGGAGCGATTAGGAATAAATTCGTCCCAGATGGTTGTGTTCGAAGCTACAAATCCCGACCTCGATCGCCTTCTGAAAGCTTTGACGTGGAAACTGCGTATATTAACGCAAGTGATGGCAATGGCACTTCACGAAAACCACTGATAAATAAGATTGGGGCTGAGTGAAATTCAAGTGGAAGTACTGCAATGTGCAATGCAAGGGCAGTGAGCTAGTATTGAGTGCCAGTGTCCCGTTTTGCCTTCGTTCTTCGAATTACATATGTTCAACGTTCCACAATCGGCTGTTTGGACTTGAGTGCAGGTTAAGAGATTACGTTCGTCATACTTTGACTTGTGCAATAGAGAAGGGATTGCACTTAGTGATTCCTATAGTACTTCACAGCGAAAGCAAGTATTCCTAGTCAAAACTGAAGCATTTGATTGTAGTGCTAGATAATGAGAAGCCAACCAACGAATCGACGTGAATTATTCAAACACATATTTTCTTTGAAACACCTGGCCAATTGTCATCTTTCAGTTCGAAATAACGAGTTGAACACCTGAGCGCTGAGCGCTTGAGCAGTGAGAGCAGGTAAAAGAAGCGGTGGAAAGCAGTGACTCCATCAATCCTGATTGTATGTAGGCGGTGCTATCCATACGACCATTTCTTCTTATAAGCCACCACCAGGCTTTTCCCAGTCTCCATTGAAGGTTAACGTCCATCGTTTATCGACATTGTTGAACCCGCAATTGCTCCACACTCATACATCTAACTTGGTGACTGGTGACCAGGTGAGCCATCGGACCAGTTATCCTGCCGACTTTTATAATTTTTGAGTCTAAACCATCTCCAGGCAAATCAACTATAGCCTTATATCCAACCTCCACTTTCAAGGGAAGAATTATAAAACAATGGCCTCCGATCAGTTGGTATGTGTCTACGTTTTGCATGTCACTTGACGGGTTATTTACTTCCTCGTATAGAGCGAAGGCAAGTTTTCGGGATCTGACTTATGATGAGTTGCCTGGATTGACTTTATGGATTACGATGTCCAGAGCAAATTAACGGTATGAATGGATTTCAATTGCATGTTTACTTGGAAGGCCGACTGGATTAATCGCTCTTAGAATTCAAGGAGGCCTTTTCCTTGTTTGATAAAGGCAAGCCCAGTCCTCAACTCACATCCATATCCGAACATCTAACACCAATCTTCCCACTTCCATTTTTTGACCTTCTACACATCTTCAGATGGCGACGGTACCATCACCACCCTCGAACTCGGCACCGTCATGCGTTCCCTAGGACAAAACCCTACCGATGCAGAGCTGCAGGATATGATCAACGAGGTCGACGTAGACGGTAACGGGACGATCGATTTCAAGGAATTTTTGTCCATGATGGCGAAAAAGTTCAAGGATACAGATAGCGAAGAGGAAATCAGACAGGCGTTCCAGGTATTCGATAAGGACGGGAACGGGACGATCAGCGCGAAGGAATTGAAGGCCGTTATGGAGAGTTTAGGTGCGTTGCTCGGCCTGCTAAAATGGATAATCGCGATTTCTGATCGTGATGTGTTCGTTGATCTAGGTGAGAAATTGAGCGATAAAGAGGTGGATGCTATGATCCAAGAAGCGGACCTAGATGGCGATGGATGCATCAACTATCAGGGTAAGCCTTTATCTCTGTGATTCTCGTAACGTCTCAGTCGGCTGAAACAATCCTTAAATCTCTTTTTTCTGCACTTTGCAGAGTTCGTCAACGTACGCCCTTTCCATCGATCGTATAACACGTTCTGATCTCGTTTTCCATAGATGATGCTCAGCAAATGAAGAAGGGGTCCGATCTCTGCGTCCGCTGTATTTTTCATTCGTATAATTATGACAATTTAACCAACACAAAAATCTGTTCAACCTGTACTGAATGTACTTAAGATTCACAGTTTATGTACTCTGCTTTTTCGGATTGCAATAATAATAATTGGACAATCATGATTCAATCGAAGGTATGCTTGACGCTCGTCGCTTATGCATGTAGGCAGACTGAGGCAGACTGAGATTTGCATGCATAATGCATTGACATACGACTCCGACGTCCCTTGGCATGAGATCTGATTCTGAACGCGAACTTCAAGTCACATGATCTCTATGAGTCACCAATAGCGCCCACTGTCATGGTGTCAAACTCAGTGCCATTAGTTCCACACTGGTTCCACAGTCCCCTCCACTATCATTATGGTGAATGACAAACTTGCAGAATTTAACGGTATCAAGCCAAACTTCACTCTTGAAGAAGGAGAGGAGAAGGTAATTCAGCCGAAATTCGTGTGAGCACTAGGTTCCCTATCTTATCGTCCCGCTTCGAGTTGCGTGGTTCGTGGATCCTGATCTATCTCTGCTCTAGAACTTTGAAGTTTACGGTAAAGCGAAACTCTGAGCATTTTTATTGGTATGAACATTTACCGATTTTATAGAGTAAATTGATATTGATATAGTGTTAACACATAGCACCTGCCCGGTACGTCTCTTCGAATCATTAATCACGCGACTATCCATAATGTGTCGCGTACTATTGTGCATTCTCCTATCAAATAGGCATGGAGAAACCAGGTGCGCTTTGCTACACGTGTGACCCCTTCGTATACTTATTACTGTGACGTAGATTGGCACTCCAGTAAACGCACGCACATGCAAACATCTTATATCACTACTCGGTGAACAATACGAAGAGGCTCGGCTTGAATATATGAATCCTGGTGGTCCCCCACTGAAAGGACTGCCCGTGCGCAAGCCACGAGCACAAAACTCTAAGAATCACTCCAACCAGAAATTACCTTCCAACCCGTCGCCGGACTCTTCTGGATCTCAGAAAAAAGTACTTGGAGCGACGTTAACTTCAAAATCAACCAAACCGACTTCTGTACCGAGCTCTAAACCTTTTTCGACATCAGCTGCCCCCCAAAACGCGAAACCATCTAGCTCAAGCCTCTTGAAGGTGATAAAAGGCAAGGTACAGGCCAAGAAGAGGGAGAAAAGGGGTAAGAAGAAGAAGAACGATGATGATGATAGTATGGAAGTAGATGATGACGAAAACAATATGGACGATATTGGCGACCTGGATGACGACGTCGACATGGATGAAGATGAAAACGATGATGAGGACGAGGATGTAAAGCCCACCAAGCAGTCTGTTGTTCCTTCCAAAAGGCCTAAGAAGCGAGCAAAGGAAGACTCGGAAATTGAGGGCGAAGAGGAAGAGGCAGAGAATAACCCAAACAAACGCCCGAAAAAACCCTCGGCATCACATAAAGGAAAATCCCCTGAAAAGAAACCCAACAAGGGCAACGAAGCCATCTCTGAGACTGAAGATGATAGTGATTCCAATCAAGAGGATAATAATAAGAAGAGTACCTTGGTTAAGGGGAAGGGGAAAAAGATATCCAATCAGAAGCCAGCACCGCCAAAAGCAAAGGTTCGTTCGAATCACCACGTACGGTCTCGCTTGATAAGTCACTGATCCTGTCTCTCATTTTTGCCCTCCGCCTTCTCTTGCTATTCATGCCAGGCGCCCGCAAAGGCAATCTCCAAGCCATCATCCAGGAAGCGCACCAGAAAAGATGAATCCGAAACCGATGACGATGATGCCAACGATTCTGACAATCAAGCGGACAGAAAGACACCCTCGACCTCGAAGAAACTCGCTCCCAAAGGCAAACCTGCCTCCAAACGACAGAAAGTTGAGGAAGAAGAAGAAGGAGACGAGCCAGAGGATAATGACGAGAGGGACGACGATGAAGAAGAAGAAGGAGATGATGATGACGGTGGCGACGAGCTGGCTTCAATCAAAGGAATCAAACCTAATGTTTTGATGGAGGATGGTGAAGAGATGGAAGTACAATCTCAAACGAGGTTCGTTTGTTTGTTTCTTCTTCCCCTACTATATCTGGTAAACAATTCATGCGATTGTGTTAGTTCGTCGACGTACAAGGTAAAACGAACCTGGGATCATTATTACTGGTAAGCTTTTCTTTGTGATGGACATGTTCTGTCTTTTGGTCGCTGATTATCATCTGCAGTACCTGTCCTGTAAGTGTAATCAGTCATTTGACTTGCTTCCTGGACTCAGTTCTCTTTTCCGGAAGGCTTGGAGGAACCAAGTAAGTTTGCTTGTGTAATCATTCGATAGTCATCCTGATTCGAGCCTTTCTAGCCTTCTGTCCCTGTCAACGCGCGTAGCTGTAAACATTTGATATCTCTTCTCGGCGAGAAATACGAAGCTGCGCGTATCAAACTAAAGAATCCAGATGGAGCCGCTTTACGGGCTCCGAAGTCAAGAAAAAAGTCTTCAAAGAAAGGAAAAAACACAGGGGATGACGATGACAATGGAGGTTCAAGCAAAACGGACGTTGCTGTTCTCCTAGCAAATTCATGGGACGTTGACAAGGGTCCGGATCCGACTGGGTGGTGGGTTTCCGAGAAGTTGGATGGAGTTCGGTGAGTATTTAATTAATATGACGATCTTTTGTTCATATCCAATTATCCCTTCACAGAACATTTTACGATGGAAAACGCATGTACAGTCGTCTCGGAAATCCATTCACTCCTCCTCAATGGTTCTTGGATAGTCAGTTTTTTTCTTCTTTTCGTACTCACGTCACACACTTACCTGTTATTGCAGAACTTCCCAAAGACGTGACTCTCGATGGAGAACTCTTCGGTGGGCGAGGAGAGTTCCAGAATACCGTGTCCATTGTTAAAACAATGAATTCACCTCATTGGAAGGGGATAACTTTTCATGTATGTTCGATCAATCCACTTTTTGAATACTCCATATGTCTCCTTCGTCTCTGACGCAGCTGTCATCAGATATTTGACATACCATCCCTTTCCACTCAACCATTTGAAGCGCGCTTAGAACATCTCAAAAAGCTTTTCGCACCTGGCACCGGATCATATGCGTCTGACAAGGTCATCATTGTCGAACAAGAAAAAGCCAAAAGCCGAAAACATGTCCTAGATAAACTCAAAGAGATTGAGTCTCTAGGTGGGGAGGGTTTGATGTTGAGAAAACCGGGATCGTTATATGAAGGGAAGAGATCCAGTACGTTGCTGAAGATCAAGGTTAGTAAAATCACCAGATCTTTTCTTCGTTGCGCTTTGTGAAACTTGTTTTCTCGTTTTATAGTCATTTTACGACGCCGAGGCAGTAGTAACTGGCTACAAACCTGGCAAAGGACGAAATGCCGGTGTCACTGGAGCGCTGAAGTGTAAGATGGCTTCCGGAAAGGTAAATTCATATTGATCCAATCGACCTGAACTTTGAGCTCACTCTGGTTCCTTGGCAGACATTCGACGTCGGAAGCGGTCTGAATGACAAGCAACGTAAAAGTCCCCCCAAAATCGGCTCGATTATTGTGTATAGGTTTCAAGAACTCACCAAGGACGGTGTTCCGAGGTACGGTCTATTGTTTCCGGATTCGGGAGTAAAAGGAATTCATACATCTCCCCTTCGTCGTTTTTCGTCCTAGATTCCCTACTTATTTAGGAGAAGCCGCTGATAAGACCAAGCCCAAAGACGCTGTAGTCCCAGATCATCGAAAAGCTGGGGCGAAGAAATTCGATGCACCAAGTGAATGAAGCACTGGTTCAGAGCATAAATCTACCTAAAAAGCGAGTAACATTAGTCATTTATAAGCGTTTGCTTTGTTGCTTTATTAAGATTTTTTTTTGCATTTATGAACGTTGAAAATGGCATAATCCCGGATCGTAATACATATGTACAAGGAATTACGGAAAGGAATGTCCGAGTATAAGATTACACAGATATAGGTCATGAATTGTGCGAGTAAGATAGGCAAAATGAATTTCTACATTAACAGTACAAAGCACAGAGGTAAAGCTATGCAGTTACCGCCTGTGAGCCTAATTTAGCACCGATAATAGCTCGGAAATGAATTGTAGTCCTACTCAAAAGAATCGGAAGGGGGAGGAGGCAGCCATGCAGTTCATGCAATTAAGCCTCGAATAGCCAGGGCGCGATCGGATTGAGCTGTAGCATTGATATTGAATTTAGACTGGGGTGTAGACGGTGTTGATACAGATGGGGCAACTGCTAGCAACGTCAGTAATGTAACCAGTTGCACACAGACAAATTGCCGTACTGTTTCCAAAATTGCCCAAAGTATAAGCACGCGTTCTGACCATTAAGCTGCGTAAAAAGAAAAACAGGGTCAGCGGGCGTGTCGGAATGAATGGAAGCAAGCAAAAGGGAAGTAACATACGTTCCAGCCTTGATCAGCTCTACCAGTCTCGGGTGCTTCTTAGACTCAGCCATAAACAATCCTGTGATCAATACGCCCGTTTTGGGGTCACCCAAGACAATTTTTTGTAGAGAGGGGTTCTGTGACACGCGAAGAATGGCTTCATTCCAGACGCTTGGAACTTGCGTGGCGAATGTGTGTAGAGACGGAGATTTGGCCAATGCATTGGTCAATAAATCTATGGGTCCACCGCCTGCAGGAGAAGAAGGGCTATTGATCAAGGGTGACGTGGGTGGCGAAGTATCTGACACAGGAGTAGAGGCAGATAACGACGTTGATGTAAGTACCGAGAGAGAAGGAAGGCCTTGTGAAACCGTAGAATAAGCCATCGCTAGTAGTGCCTGTGGATTATCATCCGACATGCGGAACGCAACATTGGCTGACTCCTAAGATGAATGATGGATCAACTCATGTTCCAGGAAGTCAAGTCGAACGACGAACCAGGCGACCCCAACTTTCGACTGCAGCAGCTAGCCTTGTCAAGACATATCGGATCCGTGGAAGCGTCAAATAAGCATTTGGTGCTTTACGCAAGGAAAGATAACCAATGCCTCGCAAGCCATTTAACGCATCACAAAACTCTTTCGTAGCGAGATCCACCCCACCAGAAGAAGTATGGCCTGAATCTAGGCAGATATCGATATCCCGAATATTTTTGCAGCACTGAAGGATGGCACCAAGTTGGGGAAAAATGCCCGCGGAAACGAACCTTTGGACGTATGGAGCTACTAAGTGTTCCTGAGTCCGCAGAGTATGGAGAAGAGCTGTTGCCTGATCCGGGGACGCTATATGGACAATAGAGTAATAATGAGGAAGAGCGATGCGGTGGAATTTTTTTGAGACGAGAAGAGGGGCAAGACGATTCCGGATTACTGAAGAGCTGCGCCTTTTTACCACCGGCGGGGAAGTAGGGGTAGTAGAAGCCAACCACTTTGGGCGAGGAGGAGGAGGGTCAAAAGGCGCAGTAACACAGAGACAGAGAATTTGTTCAGTGAGTTCTTCAGGGAGCATATTGATCGAGGCCATTTTCGATGTTATGTCCTAGGAGACCGGGTTCTAGAGTTATAATACAATAAGCTTTTGTTTAGACGTTGTTCAATGGGATGAAGGAAGAAATGTTTACCATGTATCAGGAAAGTGGTGGTGGAAGTACGAAGGAGGGTAAGTTGAATCGAGTTGAGACTGAGTTGGGTGCATTAAGAGAATTAGAGTGTACGTAAACCTGTACCGAATTGCTGTCGGCGGTCGCCACGTTCCCCAGAGAGTCCGTCTTATGTAATCGTTCTCTGTGATTCTGGTTTTCAACTTCCATCCTAGGCAGACGTTTCATCCTGGAGGATCGGGCTAGGATGTTTTTCTTCTTCATTGGCAAAACTAATGGTCTCAGTAAACCGAAAGATTTCGGTAAATCTCGGTACCCTTCTAAGTGTCTTTCTCGGTTCTTTCGATACAAACGTTTTTGTGTCTTGGTCCCCCTTCAAGTTCCATCTTGTTTTGACTGCAAGAAATTTGGCTTCTAGTTACATGATCATCGCTGAAGGTGATTGTATCAAGTGCAAACACACACCGAGCGCTCAGCGCTCATCCCGCAATAGGGCTGTGGCCTGCATCTTCACAAGTGTATGCTTGCCACAGCTTGATCGTCGCATTCTCGACTCACAGCCTCGTATACGTGAATCCACTCAATTGGCCCTGCCAGTAAACTCATGCGATCCGATTGCTCAATGCTTTTCATATCCTGTCAAATTTCAATACTCAGTTATGCTTGAGCTTAGCCTGCCTCAGCTTTTTTTGTGCGGTGATAAGTGATGAACTCCAGAGAGAAAGGCATCTGACATAACTACAGTCGAAAATTGCGTGGGTTTTCAGATACCTCGAACCTGCCTCGAACCCTGATGACAACAGTTTCGTGTTTTCATTATCAGATGTGGAATCGGAACACCATGTCTATGTCGACGGATACAGCGCGTCGTCTGGACAGCACCGAGAAGGCGACGTACTTACAGGACTGATGTAGCAACAGCAATGGACAGACAGTATGCTGAAAATCAGGCTCAAGGCTGAGAATATCCACTATTCACTCTATCGACGCTTTTGAGACAAGATTTATTCAGTCTGTAGTAGATCTTTGATCACAATTGTCGACTGGATCCTGAGCGCTGAACATGTTGCCGTATAAATATAAGCCTGAGCCGTCTCATACACTAGGCTTGAACCCAGAGATTCGATGTGTTTAACCAGAGTCAAAGTTTTTTCGAACAACGAACACAGTAAGTAAAGGGTGTGTACTATGTACCAACTTGAAGAGCGAGGCTGAAATTGGGTGGGTACAAATCCAAGTCCGGGGATGAAACAAAAAGAGAGTCTCAACAGGAAAGAAAAACATGCAAACGCGAACAGCACAGAAGAAGGTGGGCCAAAGCGAGTGTTACGAAGAATAAATATCAGAATGCAATCCATGCGGCCACGCCTGTCACTAGACTGAGGAGAATTTCCGGAGATATGCCGTTGTAAAGGGCGCCATTAGTACTATTGTTTGACGATGAGTACTTGAAGATACTTGTTGTTCGTGGTAAGGATGGGGGGAGGGGGTGTAAAGTGGGTAAAGTAGGTAAAGGGGGAGTTCGTCTTGGAGAGCAGGGAGACAAGTTTAAGGTAGTAACATCTCACCTAGAACTTGTACCGCTAGTAGTTGCAGTCGGATTTGCACTGGCAGATCCCGAGCTAGCCGACACAAGGGGTGTGGTCGCAGTGGCAGAAACGGAGGCGATAATGGAACTTGTATCAAGTGTTACGCCCTAAATATAGAGATATTGGGAAAGTACGGAGATAATAGAAGCAGGATGGTCAGAAGATTGCTACAAGATCAAAAGCACAAAATATACTCACTGCTTGCGCACATAAAGCCTCCGCGGCGGATATTGCCGTTTGCAAATCGTTGCCAGTGCAAGCGCCCTCAATACACGTCGTGGCGTTGGAAATGAATTGTGGGTTGGAACAAAGGCAAGCCTCGTCGGTGGAGGAACAGTTACCGAAGGAAGTAGAGCTGGTGGCGGTTAGACACGGAAGGGCACAAGCTATAGAAAAAGCAGGTAAACGAGACAGACAACCTGACTCTTGAGGGGACACAGCGTACTGGGCAGATTAAACTGCCTTCGGGACAATTCAGATGCAGAGGTGGAGCCTGCCACTGCTGCTGCAGCCAAAAGAAGTGCAAAAGAGCGCATTGCCAAATCCGACGCGGCAAGGATTGATATTTGAACACCTAAGCTCTATCGTGTGTTATGAGCGTAAATGGAAGGGAGAAGCGCGAGAAAACTGTAGAAGCTTTGTGGGCTGGGTATATATATATATAATTTGAAGGATTGAATGAGTCCAATCTTGCATTCAGCACTCTACCACTACCAACAGTCAAGGGTTGTGTTCTGGACCTATCACACCCAGAATATGCATCGATACAGCATCGATATCAAGTATCAATATGATGTATCGATTGGGTGTATGAGGGTGTATGCTAATCCAAGCGGTGAAAAATTTAGCACAGGAGTTTTCCATGGCAGCGGAAAAATTATGGGCGCTTACCTTATAAGACTGGTCAGCATTCTGATCAAGTTCGGCAGCGGTGCCGAGTTAACACCCCTTCGCTGGTACTATCGTGCCTGCCGGCTTTGAAAAGGCAGGGGAGTTTGAAAACATATCCTGTAGGTGTTTCTCCTTTCTTATTACTGTATGTATGCTTCGGGATCGCATTATGAACACCTGAAATACCTAGTTTGTGCTTTTTCTGTGAGAAAAACAGTTGAGATCTCCTTGCATAAGCCCTTTTGGCTGTCAGGTTTGCAAAATTGTCGAATATCACTTTATTTTATAAGCAACATAGCTTAAACTACTTAGGAATGTGTATGCATGTGTGAATATGCCTTCCGTAGTTCAGTAGAACACATTTCCGAAGTTATCCGGAGCGGTCTTCAAGGTTAAAGAGGTTGAAGATGGAGATGTGTGACTTTTTGTGACATTCTCCTGCAACTTGTAAGACCTGGGTCAAAATAGGTCTTAAGGTGGGGTTTGGTATATGAAGGTTTTGTCAAGTCCATGCCGCCGCTCGGTATTCCGAAGATCTGCTTTTATTGTAATCTCTTCCTATTGTTCTTTCTCGCTACACATATCCTTTCGTCCTAGTCTCTCATTATTGTCTTTTACTCTTTCGTTCTAGTCTCTCCTTATTGTCTTTTACTCTACCCTGCAGGTACTACTCGTATAGCTCCTAGTAGTTAGTCTGGCGCTCCGCACCGATGCGCCGCTCCGTAGATATAAATACTGCCTGTACGCTACTGTAGTTCCTTAGTTTAATTATCGACTTAGATCAACTTAGATCTCCCTTCTCAACTCAACTCTTCTCTAAGTCTTCAGGCTCAACGCCTTGGAGTACTCTCTACTATAACCCTAGGACTTAGACGTCCGCTGGTTCGCTCCTCGTCATCGGCGATACCGCCGCTCCGACCTGGCTGCTACTTAGCTCCTCCCTCTCTACTCTCGCTCTCCGGGGACTAACGGCGTAACGGCGGTGTTGTTAATAACTTCACTACTGTCCCACTCGTCTTCCGCACTTAGACACCTTGTGGCCTTGGCACGGTTCCACGGTGTACATGATCTTAACAGGTTTATGTTGTAGCGTGCTAGGAGCAGGCTGGAGCTCGAAGGGAGCTACAGGAACCGCGACCGAGGACGGGAATGACCTAGTAGTGGCTGGAACGACGAGATGATGACCCTTGAGGGGGTTCCTAGGAGGTCCAGGGAGGTTAAGGAAGAGTGCGGGACCGTACAATATTGCGTAGTAGGAGTTGTACTCGCTAGTACGTTAATATAGGATCGAGTAGGTCGTATATGTAATTGGGTCTCGAGGGTGTAAGCTCCCGAGAAGGGATATGCCAGGGAGGGTAGGTCCCTGGGGGCTGGGCTTGAGGATGGACTTCCTCAAGTGTGGGAGGTGGTAACGGAGAAGCAGTATGTAGTTCGACGTGAGGGGTAGCTTCGACGTTACCTAGATCGAGGTCCCAAAGCTTACGAAGTAGCTAGGGAGCTCTGGGAGGTTTGGGGAAGGGTAGCTCACCAAAGCGTGTAGGCATTGGGGAGCTTTAGTAATGTTCGAGGGAGCTAGGGGACTCACTCGGAAGGCTTAGACTTGAAGTAAGAGCGTATATTCGATCGTATAGACAATCAGGGAGACAATAGATGAGAGTAGAGAGAAACAGAGGTAGTGAAACAGAGAGTAAAGAGAATTCCGTATAGGTAGCAGGTACAAAGGGACAGGGACTGGACCTATGTAAAGGGTGTGTGTTCAAAATATACCAAGCTAGGGTTTCGGGACGTTGCAGCACTACTTAAATAGGTATGGGAAGTGAACAAGAGAACATCTGGAGACATGAGACAGTTCAATCGAGGGAGGGAGGTAATTGAGATTACTACTTAAAGGGGTTGGCGGTTAGGAGGATCTTGTATGCGTGTTGGGGCAGATGGCGTTTGGGTAGGTATGTCAGGACACTTGGGGAGGTGTAAAAGGGCAAACAGGAGGTGGGTAGGATGTGTGACAACGTCTGGCGAGTACTGGTACTGGTCTGGTTGTAGCCAGGGCATGACATTACCCCCCCTTGTAACCCCTTCGCGCCCTCGCGATGGTTAGGTGCATTTCCCGGGAAGTCACCTGACATTCACGTGTTGCCCGAAATTTTCTTGTTGAAGTCCGTCAGATGCTTGCTTCTTCCCCCCTTCCACCAACTCAGTTCTACGAGTCTAACTCCTCTAACTGCCATGTCTTCCAACTCTGATCGTTCTCCCTCTCGTACGCCCTCCCCTTTGCTACCTCCTCTCAACGCCTTGGGTGAGGTACCTTCCCCAGATTCCAAATCCGATGGGGAGGTCGAACAAGATCAGTTGGCATTCACCTTGGAGTCGCCATCTCGTCCTCAGCTTCAGCTGTTCGAGACGGTCTTTAATACTGGCAAGCCGCTCTCAGGTTATTGTCAAGACGATCCCTTGTGGCTTCTTCTGGCGGAGGTAGCCTCTCCGTGTACTAATTGTGTGAAGACCCCGGGTAGATGCAAGGTTCTGCCGAATTCCCCTTGTTGCACCAACTGTACCTCCAAGAAGACTTGTAGTCTTGGAAAGATACTTCAATATCGGTATTTTGCTCACCGCTGCAACCAAGACCTTGCATACAGCCGCAGGTTTTTGGAGCTTCACGGAACTTCCGCGCATCAGTCAACGTGGGGTATTCCTCTGAGTGCCTGGCGTGAATACGACGCCACTCTCCACGCGCGAACCTCCTCCACTTCGACCCTCCTCGAGCTGAACATGCTGGATGAAAAGGACACTGTCGAGGCCGACCAGCAGGAGCTACGGGAGTTCCTTGCCTTGCAACAGGGTGAGGCAGTCGTCACAGCCAAGCGTAAGCGCGACCGCTCCCCTTTGCCTGTGGCTGGCTCCTCTCGGATGCTCCCAAGAAGCGTTCTCGTCATAGGACTCCTGTGGCAGCGACCATTCCAGGTTCTCCTCTTCGCATCCGGTTGGTAGTTCCTCCCAGTCGTCCCGTCGTAGCCTCCTCTTCTCCTCCCATTCGCCCTCACTCATCCCCTTCCTTAATGGAGGTACTTCACAGGGGCCTGCCGATGCAGGGTCCCAGTGATTTGGTTCGATTGGCGGCTGCGGCGGAAGTCCATCCTGGTTTGGTTCAGCAAGCCGGTTCTTCCTCCCCTGCTTGAACACCCATAAAAGGTGCAGGGCAGGATCTTCTCTCCTCAACCATGCCTCCCATTCTCCGTCCTGCCCTGGTACCCCGCAATCCCGCTTCTCACCCTTACCGTGCTGAGAATCAGCGTCTTGCTGCTCGGGTTCGTTTGCTGGAGTCTCAGCTTGCTGATTCACAGCGGGAGAATTCCTCCCTGACCTCTGCTCTTCGGGATACCTCGCATGCTCTCGAATCTCGACAACGGGAGGTGGAGCAATTGAGGTCCTCCAGTCAAGAGTTCCTCCAGCACCAGGAGGAGTATCGTCGCATCGTCGACCAGTTTAATACCCTGGATAGGGCTCTTTCGGGACCATCTGACCAAGTAAGTCGTAGGACTACAGTCCTCACGATATTGTTTGTCTAACCTTCCTATTACAGAGTCTTCTAGAGCGTTTCCAACAAGTGGAGGAAGAACTTCGTATCACCAAGAAGGATTGGGATGACGCAATGGGGAAGCTTTCCACTTCCTTCCGTAGGATTTCCGAGTTGACGACTGCTCTGCTGTATCAACACGGTATTACGGATGAGGGCAATGCCCTGTCAACTCGTCAACGTGCTCGTTTGGAGGAGCTTCAGGAGGAGGTCCATCGCACTCGTGGTCGTGCTGCTTTCGTCGAACGTATGATTAAAGAGTATCCCGACGAGGGCTACTATGAGGTGGTCCTCCCTCCTCTCTCACAACTCGAAGGGGACCTCGTCAAGGTTCGGGCGGACCTTTGTCGTGTTGCTACTCTCACCCACCACCTCTATCGCTCTGATCCTGCCACCGTACTTCACCATCACAACCATTACATTGGTGCGATCATTGAAGCGGTCGTTGCCTTCCTTCGTCGTGCTCTGGAAACCGAGGATCCCGACGTTATGGCGCACAACTTCCGGCTGGCCTTGGATTATATGCAATCGGCGCGTGGTATTCATGGGGACCTCCACATACGGTCCCTTAGCAGCATCCAGTGGTTCTTTAACAACGCTGTCGACCAAGACGAGGGTCTTTACACCCTGATGTTGGAGAACTCCCGTTTTGACAGTGATCATCCTTTTTTGACTGCTGCTCAACACACCAGATTCACTAGCCCCCCTCCCGACTCGTTGGAACCTCCCCTTCATCGCCGTATGTTAGCTTTGTCAACGGCTCTCCCTCACCGAGAGGGTGCTGGACGGTGGGACGATCTAGTTCCTGCGATCCCCAGTGACAACCAATTGACGCTGGACTGGGAGCGATTAATGTTGCAGTACATGCACCACATCACCAATACCCCGCTACCTGCTCCAGATGTTGCAACTTCTATATCGTCGGTGGGCCCAGGTGGCGAGTCGTCGGGGGGAGTTAGAGTAGGTGCTGAACAGTCCTTCGACGCGGGGGTGGCACCGATGGTTGAACCCCGGTCGGTTAGTTCCCCTATTCGCACCCCGTTGTTCCTGCCTGAGCAGGAGTCTCCTACCTCCCCTTCTCCTCCTCCCCCTTCGCCCAGCTTGCCCCCCTTGTTCGGATCTGTCGCGCCCTTATCCATTGATCTGACTGGCAATGACGATGAGTTGTATGATGCGGGAGACGTCGATGCTGGTCAGATGTTGAAAAATGAACCTTTGTAGCTTCTTGTAGTCCCTTGGTACCTCATGTTCTATACTCCCTGCTTCCGTATTCCTTCCACGAATAAAATATCTATTTTGTTGTCTTTTGGTATTACTATTGCCAGCGTCCTTCGTACTGAGTGAAATTTAGTAAAAGTGAAACCGTGGTGCACCAGGTCGCGTAAGCCCTCCGATGCAATCTATCATTAGTTAGTTGTGAATGTCATGAGGTTGTTGCCCCCGTCGTGTTTTTGTGGTCCTCATTCAACCCCTGTACTCCCTTCTGCCTTCCTTGTCCTCCTCTTCCTCCTCCCATGCTTCCCGCTCTAGCAAAGCCCATTGCGGGCGCGATGGCTGCCGTTTTCTTGGGTGCTTTTTGTGCCAGTTACGTAGGAGCTCAATTGAGCCCACTGTTAAGATCATGTACACCGTGTAACCGTGCCAAAGCCACAAGGTGCCTAAGTGCGGAAGACGAATGGGACAGTAGTGAAGTTATTAACAACACCGCCGCTACGCCGTTAGTCCCCGGAGATCGAGAGTAAAGAGGAAGGAGCTAAGTAGCAGCCAAGTCGGAGCGGCGGTATTGCCGATGACGAGGAGCGGACCAGAGAACGTTCAAGTCCTAAGGTCGAGGGGAACGTACTTCAAGGCGTTGAGCCTGAAGTCTTAGAGAAGAGTTAACTTGAGAAGGGAGATCTAAGTTGATAATTAAACTGAGGAACTACAGTAGCGTACAGGCAGTATTTATATCTACGGAACGGCGCATCGGTGCAGAGCGCCAGACTAACTACTAGGAGCTATACGAGTAGTACCTGCAGGGTAGAGTAAAAGACAATAAGGAGAGACTAGAACGAAAGAGTAAAAGACAATAATGAGAGACTAGAACGAAAGGATATGTGTAGCGAGAAGGAACAATAGGAAGAGATTACAATAAGGAATGGATCTTCGGAATCCCGAGCGGCGGAATGGAGGCCCGCGGCATGGACTTGACACCCACCATACCTTCCCATCCTACCCAGGAGTTGAACTCGTCATTATACCCTTCCCATTTTACGAGGTATTCCACTTCCTCCTGCCGTCCCTTTTTGGGTTTGGAGTCAAGGATGTCTTCTACAAAGTGTTCTGTCTCCCCTTTTACGAATATCGGGGGAGGTGGGGAGGTCTGTCGTTTGAATTTATCGTGGAAGTGGAGTTTTAGTCTGTCGACATGGAACACATTGTGAATCTTGTGGAGGTCCCCAGGGAGGTCCAGTCGGTAGGCATGACTTCCTACCCTTGATAAGATCGAGTAGGGGCCCGCCCACTTGTGATCCAGCTTCTTCATAGGTCGTCTAGTCCTGACGTTTTCCATGTTCAACCAGACGTGGTCACCCTCCTTCCAGTCCGGGGCATCCTGGCGTTTTTGGTTCACGTACTTGGCATAGACTTCGTTTGCTGCTCGAATGCGCTCCTGGAGGTAGGAATGTAGTTCTTTTAGATTCGAGGCGTATTCGTTGACCTCCGCTCCTTGCACCTGTTCCAGTGTGATAGACAATCTCAGGTAGTATCCTTTGTTGGCGAAGAACGGCGAGACACTCGTCATTGTGTTTGGGGTGTTGTTGTATACAAACTTGGCTAAAGGGAGTAGGAGGTCCCAGTTGTCCTGGTCGTAGGAGCAGTAGATTCGAAGGTATGCCACCACAGATTGGTTTACCCGTTCTGTCTGTCCATCTGTCTGGGGGTGGTACGCTGTAGATAGGTGGGATTCAATTCCTAATACCCTACAAAGCTCTCTCCAGAATTGAGACACGAATAGGGAGCCCCGGTCTGAAGTTATGTCGGAGGGCATCCCATGTTTTGAGAAGACGTGTGTTATGAATAAGTTGGCAAAGTCCTTCACATTATCCGTCGTATGACAAGGAATGTATATGGCCTGTTTGGTGAGTCGGCAGACTACTACGAGAATGGCGTCGTACTCCTCTGGGCCTGCTGTGACTGGAAGCTGGGTGATGTGGTCTAGGGAGATTGAAGACCAAGGCCGTTGACCAATTGGTAGTGGACGGAGGTTCCTGTAGGGTTTGGAGCGACTGGCTTTGGCTCTCAGACATGGGTGGCAGCTCCGTACGTAGTAGTTTACGTCTTTGGACAGCCCTTTCCAGAAGAACAGCTGGTTTATGAGCTTCTTGGTGCGTTTCTCTCCCGGGTGTCCCCTCAACTTATGGTCGTGGTACGGCTGTAGGACCTCCCTTCGTAAAGTTCCAACGTCTGGGACATATATACGACCTCCCCTCTTTATCAGTCCCTCCTCCCAAATGAGAGATTCCTCTTCGTTGTGCGCGATCCTCTTCAGTGCTTCAATCATAGCCGTATCCTTTGGAGCTTCCCTTACTCGGTTTACTAGTAGGTCCTCGTTCATGAGGATGGTAGCGTTCAGACTTTCTGGAGGTATAAGAACCCTTTCCCTTCCCGCCAACACTTGATCCCTTGGAGCTCCCTTCTGGGTATACGTCTGATCTTCGGGTGAGTGCGTCTGGCTTGGCTCCCAACCTCCCTGGTCGATAGTTGATGACGAAATCTTATCCCGAGAGGAGTTCCGCCCAACGGGCCTGTCGCGCTGTCAGTTGCTTCGTCGTGGAGAAGTACTGGAGGTTGTTATGATCTGAATATACTTGGATCTGGTGTCAGGATCCTTCGCAGTACGCCCTCCATTGTTTGAAACAATCCACAATAGCTAGGAGCTCCTTATTGTAAATGTCGTAGTTCAGTTCTGCGGAGATCATTGATCGCGCATGGAAGGCAATGGGGTGTATCTCCCCTGTTTCAGGATCCAGCTGTGATAGAATCCCTGCTATAGCCAAGTCGGAGGCATCACATTCGAGGATTACCGGTAGGTCTGGATTGTAATGTCCCAGAACCGGGGCTTCGGAGAATGCTGACTTCAGAAGTTCGAAGGCACTACTACACTGTGGTGTCCAGTTCCACACTGAATCTTTTCGGAGGAGCTTCGTGAACACCTTGGTGATTCCCGAGTAGTTGTCTATGAACCTCCTATAGAAGTTTGCGAATCCGAGGAACGCCTGGAGCTCCTTAACCGTCCTTGGTTTTGGCCAGTCCATTACCGCCTTCACTTTCTCTGGGTCCATGGATACTCCCAATGGTGATATAATCACTCCCAAGTACTCAACGGTGTCGACGTGGAACGTGCATTTTTCCGGCTTTGCATGGAGGTGATTGGCTCGTAATCGTTCCAGGACCTTCCTGACGTGTTCCACATGGGACTCCTCATTGTCTGAGTAAATCAGTATGTCGTCCAGATAAATCACCACACAGACGTCCACCATATCGTGAAAGATCTCATTCATGAAGAATTGGAACACGGAGGGAGCATTCGTGAGCCCAAAGGGCATTACCAGATACTCGAATGACCCATACCGAGTTCGGAATGCAGTCTTCCACTCATGTCCCTGGGCTACCCTGACGTTGTTGTATCCCGCGCGGAGGTCGATCTTTGTGAAGATCTTCACCTTCCGTAGTTGATCCACCAAGGTGCCTATCAGTGGTAGAGGGTACCTATTCTTCTTCGTAATCTTGTTCAGAGCTCAATAGTCGACGCAGAGTCGCAGGGTACCATCTTTTTTCTTGGCAAACAAGACAGGAGCTCCCGCGGGGGAACTGGAGGATCGTATGAACCCCTTTCCCAACATCTCGTCGATGTACTCCTTGAGAGATTTCAGTTCCTTCTCAGACATGTTGTAGAGCTTCCCTATGGGAGGTATCGCATCACCTTCCATTTTGATTTTGATATCGTAGGGTCGATGTGGAGGTAGCGTCCTTGCTTCACCGGGTGAGAACACGTCCAAGTAGTCCTGGTATTGGACGGGAATGGATTTCTTTAACTCCTCCGTCTCCTGACGCTTCAATGCTTCTTCGCTGAGCTCCCTGACGACCCCCTCTTGTTCTGGACTAGGGTTCCCACTCTCAGGATCCTTTGATTGCTGCACTCTTTCTGGGTCATTGCTACCACTCGCCCGGAGCATTTCCTCGGTAGGGGGCTCCTCCATCGTGGGCAATATATGAAGGAAGTATACTGGGGTTCCCTCCCTCAATAGACGATCCATTCCGGCTGCTCCTATTAGGCTAATAGGTTTCCCTTGTATGGTGGGATCCGATTTTTGTTCCACCACATGGGTACCCGCTATGAGCTGCTTTCTTCGGAAGTTGTTACGTCTTATTGAACCCTTGGGAGTCAGACCAGACCTTGAAGGAATCTTGGGTATGTTCAGGCTTTCGAGGTCTAAGGTGGGGAGGTCTGGATAAGGTCCATGTTCCCTCCTTTTCTTCCTCTACCGGACCTTTTGCTTAGCTCCAGGCCAGGAGGAGAATCGTTCCGTGTCCCTACTCTTCCACTTTTGATAGGCCTCCTCTGAATCCTTCGCTGGTTGCGGGGTTACTTTCTCCATGGCGGATCGTCCAGCCTCGAGGATTTCCTCCACCTCTTCTTCCGTGCTTTCGCTCGCAAATGCTAGCCATTCGTTAATCCCCATAAGGATTGGGTCATCTGGCCCTAGATTTTTGTCCGAGGGGAATAACTCGTGTGGACCTGGTTGACTCGCCTCGTACTCCTTGTCCTTTACTTCCTCTAGTTTCACCCCTGTCCTTGGAGCTTTAAGGGGGGCTTCCGGAGGTGGTTGAGGAACTTCTGGAGGTGGTTGCGGAGCTTCAGGAGGTTGTTGAGGAGCTTCATGAGGTGGTTGGAGAGTTCCTTTGTGTATTTCCTCGCCGTTTACCCCCCCTTCCTAGTTCCTCAGTACCTCCCTCGGCACCTGGTTGGACAATTTCCGACGCAAGGGCTGCTGAGATTCGGACGTTTCGGTCCTGGAACGTCAGGCAAAGTTCCTTCCAGTCAATTACTGGGTTGTGCATGCATAGCCACGGCAGTCCTAGCACAATTGGAGCCGTGGGGTGTAATCGAGTTACTAGGAACTCCACCTTGTGAATTGTTCCATCCGCAAAACTGATCTGGTCAGTGTAGGTCTGAGTTATCAATCCTGCGGAGGTAGGTTGTCCGTCGAACAGCTCCAAAGGGATGCTGTTTGTTAGGTCAATCAAATTTTCGGGATGTCGCATAGTGACGGTTTTGTCTATGAAGCATCTAGTTGCTCCACTATCCACTAGTGTGGCGTATTCTTTGTCTTCATCGAGGTCGGAGAACGGAAAGCGTGTAAGGATGATGAAGGAGTTGTAGGATTGGGATGTGAGACGAGCTGGCTGACTCCCCGCGAGTGCAGCTCTTATTGTGGTAGGCGAAGGTGTTGCGGGGCTTCGCAGTTCGCCCTGATCTACCTCGAAGCCCCCTGCCCATTTCCCACTTCGTCCAACAGTTCTTGTTCACCTCCCTTTGGTGAGTCTAAGATGTGAACGTTCCAGAGATCGTCCATTCCTTCCCGTTCTTCCACCACAATCCCAGCGTGAATCCGTTCTAAAGGACGAGTTGAATTGTCCTTACGACCTCCCCCTTGGTTGGCCGTCCCTCTTCCTCGAGTTGAATCGGCCTTGGAAGCTCTCTCTGAGCTCCCTTGATCCTCCGCTGGGCGTTCTAACGATTCTGGGTTAGGGCAGTATTTTGCCCAGTGCTCCTTTTGTCCACAATGCATGCAGAGCTCCTGCCTTCGTCTTTTCCACTTCTCCGCTCTTTCCTCAGGAGTCCATTTCCTCCCAGTATCGGTAACTCCTGCTCGGAGGACCGCTTCAGTCCATTCTCCTCCATCCCTGCAGTGACAGCAGTCTTTGTCCTCCTCTCGGTTTTCGCTATCATAACTTTCTCCTTCCCCCCAAGCTGCAGACGCCCTTTGTCGTCCCTCTTTCCAGTTGGACCTGTTTGGGAACCTCCCTGTCACTGCTGGTTTCGGATTGGAGGTCCAGACATCAGCTGGATCTCGTTCCCGACGCAAGGGGGACTTGTAAGGAGCTTCAGGTGCTAACTCCAACCTGGGGAAGCGACTCAGCCATCCTTGCAGCGCTTTTTCACCGTGGAGGTTCCTCAAACTCTCCGCTTGCGCACGTACAGCTCCGTCCAACTTCGTGAACACTCGGGTCCACTCGTCGTAGGATCGAGGTTCTTCTCTTCCGGTAACAACCTGTAGAGGTAACCAAGGAGCTACCCCTTTCTTGAGGTATGTTACCAGAGCCTTGTCGTTAAACCTGGTCAGAGGAGCGTATTCGTTGAAGCGAATGAAGAAGTTGGCGAAGCTTTCCTCCGGCATCTGCTTCATCCAGGCCAACCTCCTCCTTGCCTTGTCCGCCTCGTCGATGGGTCCGAATTTGGAACCGAATTCTTGTTTGAATTCTGTCCAGTCTTCGAGACAGGTGTACTCCCCCCTCAGTCGTTGCCGATTCAACATGTCGAAGTGGGAGAGTGCTGCACCAGTGAGATGACTAGCTGCGGAAGCGCACTTGTCCTTTTCACGAGCATAGATGGTAGGACGTACTCCAAACATCCTTTCCAAACTGAGGACCCACGTCTTCCATGCAGACCGGTCGTCACCTGCGAAGCTTTCGATCTTACCAACGTCAAGTTTTGACTCGATGGTAATTCGGTTTTTCTCCTCATTGCTCTCCCAAGTGTTCCGTCCTTCATTGGGGTGTCTAGGAGCTGCTTTACGATGCCAACCTTGCTTGGGATCGTAATACCAGGGTTGGTCTGGGTCGTAGCGAGTTGGAGGTACTTCAGGAGCTCCCATGGGAAGCTCCACTCCGTCGTCACCGTTCCTACCCCCGTTCCTACTTGACTGGGTGCGTTCCCCTTTGTTGGACCCTTCGGAATCATTATCACCTGGTCCCCCTGAGGGTGGTGGAGGAGGAGGCGGTGGAGGGGGAGCTCCTCCGCCGCTTCTTTCCTCCCGCCTTCTTTGATCCCATCCCCCCTGGCTCAGAGGTCTTTCTCGATCCCTTGTTTGGCTTGAAAGGTGTGGAGGAGGTTCCCTATCAGGGGGTCTAAACCCTCCCCTACCTCCCCCACTTGCAGCTACTCCACCGTCTTCTACCGCGTACCTTCCTCCTTCCAGTCTCACATACTCCCCGAGCTCCCCATTCCTGAATCCGCCTCCTATCCACACTCGGGGTGGCAGGTAGCGGGGCTGTTTGTCCCTCCTGAGGGTTCCCTTCCTTAACTCCTATAGGAGTTCGTCTGGTAAAAGATATTGGCTCCGTAGCCTGCCAGCTTCTGGGCTGGGGAACTACAGGAGAGGGACCCCCCCTCGTTCCCTCTATCATTACCATGGGCGCTTGCCCGAATACTCCCGCCATGTTTCTCGTTTTGGGAATCGGTCCACCAGTCGGTATTCCCCCTGCTGCGAATCCCTTCCTTACTTCACGGAGTTGTTCCTGAAGCGTCTCAATGACTTGAGCCTGCTGTTGGATCATTACAGCCGACTCCTGAGAACGTGCCGAGTCGAAAGCCATGCCAGGTCGGTTTGTCTGAGCTCCAGTTACAAAGGGAGTTCCAAAAGGAGCTCCCTGCAGGGGTACCGCCTCTTTGTGAACTGCCAACATTCTTCGCTGGTTCGGACCCCTTTGACTTTCCGCTCCCACTGCCTGAGATTGCATCGATACTGACCCTTGATACGGTATGACTGATGGATTGCTCAGTCTTGGAGGAATGTGTACAGGGTTGGGAACCAACCGAGCTGTCAGATCTTGTCTGGAGATCTGGGATGAATGTTGTGTGCCATCCATCCTCACCTCACCAAACTGATATCGCTGCATTGAGACTGGGGTTACCGGTTTCGTTTGCAGGTTAACTCTGGGGGGAGGAGTCGAATTTTGAGCCAAGGCATGTACAGTGGGGGAGGTCCCAGAGCGTAACTGGGGGCTCCTCGTGGCCGTGTTACCGGGGTTAAGGAGTTCAGGAACCTCGATATTCCTGGGCGATGAATGTTTCTGTGCCAGGAAACGACCATCAGATCCATGGAGCTGCCTTTTCTGGTCAAATTGCTCCGGAGGGAACTCCCCTACACTCTCTGGTTTGCATTGAACCATATACGAGGTTCCCCGATTATCCGCGACCAGTCTGTGACGGAATTCCAAAGCTCTTTCTAGATTCGATCCAGAAAGTTCCTCCAAAAGCATCAGAGTGTCTGATTCCGCTAGTAGCGTCCGGTGTCGGGTTTCCTGCGAACACAACATCGCTTCAGACTCCTCACTCCTCACCAGAAGCTGGTGCATATGCCTCATGGGCGTGTACGTGTATACCGTCTGTCCGCTACGGACCCGGACGGGACTATCCTGATCAGGCATTGACTCCACTGGGGCCAGGAGGTGAGCCATGGTGTATCTCCTGCGCCTACGATTTTTTGCAGCGATTGCATTAGCATCCTCGTTACTTTCCTCATCGATTTTAGCTGCTGCTGCCGCTAGGTTTGCGTTCCGTAGTATTTGGATCGCCTGGTAGTTTGGGACGTTAACCCTTGAAGGGGGAGGTTCGAACCGTACAGCTCCTGATCTGTAGTTAGATGCTCGGTAGAATATGCGCAGACCCACTTTGCCACAGAAATCCCTCTCGTTCCCATGGGTATGAGGGAGGAGGGAAAGTATTCCCCTTGCGTTTCGGAACGATCGTCCGTAACGAGCCTCTGCCTCTAGCAATTCTAGCATCCTCTCGGGGTCCAGTAGGACGTTATACAGCCAGAGAAAGTCTGATCGATTTGCTGGGATCATCAGCCACCGCTGGGCCTTCTCTGGGAGGTCTATCTCCAGTTGAGTTCCCACTGTTAGGAACTGTACTCGTAGGTCTGAGAATTCGAGACCGTCTCCCAATATTTTGATCCCCATTGACTCCAATACCTCCCTTAGGACCATAGCTACATCCTCCGGGATACACTCCTGAATTCGAATGACGTCTTCTAGACACAATGTCATTTCGGACAAGGGTTGTACTGGGAAGTTGGTCCTGCTATGGTGTATTGCGTGTGTACGCTCCCAGTTGGGCGTATTCATAGCTGGGCTCTTTAGGAGACTGGAGAGCGAACTTCCTCGTCTCGGGGGAGGAAGGTTAAGGGACTGTACTGGAGGCATTGGTAACCTCCGGGATGACGTCCGAGACTGTTCGGATACGGCAGGGGATACCCTCCTCTCTGGGAGTTTCTCCTGTTGTCGTACTGTGAGAGGGTCAGTACTCTCTCCTTGTATCCTTTCGATAGCGGCTACTTGGCCGCTGACTCTTCCACCTGCGTTCGAAGCTGACTCCATGTCTAGCTGCGGTACCAGTCCAGGGGGGGGTCCTCTCGTTCCCCAGGTAGGGGAGTATGCGAAACCTCCCATGGGACTACTGGCAGGTTGGGCGTAGCCCATGGAGGTATACCTCCGTTGTGGTGGGCCCATCCCAGGTTCCACTGGAGGGGGCCCCTGAACCTCCGGTTGACGTCCTTCTGGGGTCCGGATGTTGCTGGCGGTTTCATCCCCAAACGACTGTTCTGGGATGGACATCAGGTGTTGACCAGCTGCCACCGTGATAACAGTGGAGCTAGCAGCCTGGTTTGACTTTTGAGCTTGTGTCGTGTTTCCACGAGATAAGGCGCTCTTTTGTTTCTTTGATTCGATCTTGGAACTAGAAGGTCATTCCGTTGACGTCGCCGACATTTTGTCGCGACGAGTCCGTTCGGTGACGGGAGAGCTTGGTATAATGTAAGACCTGGGTCAAAATAGGTCTTAAGGTGGGGTTTGGTATATGAAGGTTTATGTTGTAGTGTGTTAGGAGCAGGCTGGAGCTCGAAGGGAGCTACGGGAACCGCGACCGAGGACGGGAATGACCTAGTAGTGGCTGGAACGATGAGATGATGACCCTTGAGGGGGTTCCTAGGAGGTCCAGGGAGGTCCCTAAGGTGTAGGGAGGTTAAGGAAGAGTGCGGGACCGTACGATATTGCGTAGTAGGAGTTGTACTCGCTAGAACATCAATATAGGATCGAGTAGGTCGTATATGTAATTGGGTCTCGAGGGTGTAAGCTCCCGAGAAGGGATATGCTAGGGAGGGTAGGTCCCTGGGGGCTGTTAAGATCATGCAACCCGTGTAACCGTGCCAAAGCCACAAGGTGTCTAAGTGCGGAAGACGAGTGGGACAGTAGTGAAGTTATTAACAACACCGCCGTTACGCCGTTAGTCCCCGGAGAGCGAGAGTAGAGAGAGAGAGGCTAAGTAGCAGCCAGGTCGGAGCGGCGGTATCGCCGATGACGAGGAGCGAACCAGAGGACGTTCAAGTCCTAAGGTCGAGCTTCGAGGCGTTGAGCCTGAAGACTTAGAGAAGAGTCAAGTTGAGAAGGGAGATCTAAGTTGATAATTAAACTGAGGAACTACGGTAGCGTACAAGCAGTATTTATATCTACGGAGCGGCGCATCGGTGCGGAGCGCCAGACTAACTACTAGGAGTTATACGTGTAGTCCTGCAGGGTAAAGTAAAAGACAATAAGGAGGGACTAGAATGAAAGGGTATGTGTAGCGAGAAAGAACAATAAGGTAAAGATTACAATAAAGATCGATCTTCGGAGTACCGAGCGGCGGAATGGAGGCCCGAGGCATGGGCTTGACAGTATCCCCCTCTTAGGCTTGAGCCCTCGAAAGCCATTAATACCGGGAGTTGATTGGTCACCAAGGAAAAAATTTTAAAGGCCGTCAGCCTCGGGAATTTGGCCTATCAGTCAGCAGGAAAATTTGCAACAGCCGTTGGTACCGGTAAATGGCGTTAGTCATCAGTGAAAATTTTCGGTACACCGTAAACCGAGTACAACTCGAAGAAAATTTCTTGCTGGTCCGTGCGCAGTTTTGACCCTATAAAGAGGGCCAGATTTTGCCGATGAGGAACCAACTTTCCAAAAACTCCTAAGTCACCCAAAATGTCAACCAGCCAAACGACCACCTCCCGAACCACTAACACTGTCGGCTCCATTCCGGTCACCGGCCAGCAAGCAACTCCTCCTGCGGCCCCTTCCCGCCCTTCGACGCCCAGCCCTTCTGACGAGGAGCGCGAGCTGGAGCTGCAGCTAGAGCGCACCAGGGAGAAGAACCGGAGGAGAAGAGAGGAGAAAAGGAAGGCCGAGGAAGAGGCCCGGCAGAAGGCAGAGGAGGAGAAGCAGAGGCAGGAGGCCGCTGAGCGGGCTGCCACTGCCAGGAGGTTGGAGGAGGAGGCAGCCGAAAAGAGGAGAAGGACGGCAGCAGCAGCGGCGGCGCGGAATCGCCGGGGTCCCTCACCTGGGGAGGCCACTACCTCTACTCGTAGGGTGGAGGTCGAGATTCCTCGGGTGGTAAAAAAGGGGAAAGCTCCACAGAGGAACGAGGTGAGTAATACTTGTAGAATGAAACTATTTACTGATTTTTTCTTTTGTTACTAGGCCAGCGGGGGAGATCCGGATGACGGCGATGATGGCGAAAACGACGATGAAGACGACGAGGAGCGAGCACCTTGCGAGCGGTGCTACAGCAAGAAGATCCCTTGCCTGGAGCAGGTAGGGAAAAGGAGCACCGTGATATGTAAACCATGTCACGATGCGAAGGTAAAGTGCTCGTACTCGGGCCGGCCGGCACAGGCGAGAAGAGAAGGGGGACCGAGTGGGGAGCGAATGGCGGTCATGGAGAGTCAGATGGCCCAGCTCCTTGCTGACAACCGGTCCTTGCGGGAGGTCACTACGAGGTCTCACCAGTACCTGCGGCAACTCCTGCGGCGACAGGATGAAGACCATGCCCGACTGATCGCCATTGACACGAGAGACGCCATGAGGGACTCGGCGATACCAGGGCCGCCGAGGTCGGTCTCCGAACGGCCGAGAATCTTGAAGAGGAGGAGGATCATGAAGAACAGCGAGGAAGAAGAAGAAGGAGAGAAGGAGGAAGAGAAGATAGTGGAGAAAGAGAAGGATGGAGAAGGGGAAGAGGAGATGGAGGAGGAAGAGAGAGAAGGGGAGGCGCCGGCGCCGAAGAGGGCGAAGACGGCGGCCTCTGAGAAGGGGAAAGAGAAGGAGGTAGTAGTAGAGTAGCGGATATCGGACTTCGGCCCTTCGGTCACCTTCTTGTACTATTCTTGTAACTCTGCCTCTGTAGTATAATCTTGGTTTTTTTTTTGGACTTTGTATATATATAAAAATGCTAACGCAATTTGAAATCGGAAATGAATGGGCCGCGGAGCGGCGTAAGAAGTAATTAGTTTAGTATAAGTAGTATAGGTGTAGATGGAAGCTAAATGAAAACTGTAATTAAAGAAAACATAATAAGCAAATAAGAGAGAGAGATAAACACTCAATTTACTATCATCGTGTTTACCCTCTAAACACACAAAGTAAACCTCGGCGGAGCATGGCGAAAACAGGGAAAAGGGATAGGATGTTTTTTGTGATCAAGGTCCAGGCTTGTGAGGGTATTGGGCGTGGAATGCCGGTACAAGTTCGTCAGTGTGTAATTCATCAGCAGCAACCCAAGAAAACTCATCGTCGGTACCTTCGTAACCGGCCCACCGAATGTAATAACGTAGAGGACAATGTTTGTACCTTCTGTCCAGCTTGGAGTCAAGGATTTCGGCAACGTTGTACTCCTCTTCACCATCAACTTCAATTGGAGGTGGAGGAGATTGAGTTCGATTGAGGAAAGGGTTCGGCGTAACCGGCTCCAGCTGTGAGACATGGAAAACCGGGTGAATTCGGCGAAGGTAGCCCGGGAGCTTGAGTTCATAAGACAAAGTACCAGGTCGACTGATGACCTTGAAAGGACCAAGATATTTTTCAGAGAATTTTTCAGTAGGACGAGTGGAGCGAATATGCTTAGCAAGAACAAATACTTTGGAGCCGATCGGGAACTCTGGGTGCGAGATTCTTTTCCTGTCAGCTTGTTCCTTGTAATGAGACTGAGCTAAAAGGATTTCCTCTCGAAGGAAAGCGTGGAGTTCATCAAGGTTGACGATGAAGTCTCTAGCTAGATCAGACTTCATGTCGACCTCGGGCCGAACGGTGATATTTGGGTGGTATCCTTTGTTAGCGAAAAATGGAGTAATACCTGTGGAAGCGTTGGGAGCATTGTTATAGGCGAACTCGGTGATCGGAAGTAGCGGCGACCAGTCATCTTGTTGGTAGGAACAATAGATCCTGATGTACTGTTCGAGAGTCTGATTGACACGCTCGGTCTGCCCGTCGGCTTCCGGATGATATCCAGAGGTATAATGAAGTTCCATGGAGAGCGCTTTACCGAGAGCCCGGAAAAACGCCGAAACAAATTCGGAACCACGATCAGAAGTGACATGATTAGGGACACCATGTTTAGAGAAGACATGAATAACAAAGAGCTCAGCTAGTTGTTCGGAAGTAATGGTGTCGTAAGTTGGAATAAAGATAGCTTGCTTGGAGGATCGATCCACAACGACGAGAATAGCGGTGTAGCCATTCGACATTGGCAGTTGCTCAATGAAGTCCATGGAGATGGAATCCCATGGTCGGACCGGAACCGGCAAAGGCTTCAACAACCCGTAAGGCCGATGACGGCGAGGTTTGTTGCGCCCACAGATAGTGCAAGAGGTGACATAGTCACGGACGAAGTCTCTGACCTTGGGCCAGGTGTATTGACGACGTACAGCTTCTAGAGTTCGGTTCTGGCCGAAATGGCCGGAGAGTGGATGATCATGAAAGTAGCGGAGAACTTGAAGGCGAAGGTCGCCGTGATTAGGGACATAAATACGGTCGTCAAGGCGTAGTAGCTTGTCACTACCTAAGCTCCAACGTTCATTGGAAGGATCTTTGGCAAGTTCCAAACCAACAACGGAGCTCGGGTCGGCGGGAAGGGCGAGGATGATTGCTTGGTGTAGGGCTTCGATATCCATGATAATTGAGGCTCGTAAAACCGGGCCTTCCAGGAAGGTAGCTCGAAGAGACGCAGTGAGTTGTTCGTTAGTAAAGATAGGACGGAAGTTATGAGGGTTCACTTGGGCGTAGCCGATATCCCCCTCTTTAGGGTAGACGTCCCAGCGTCTAGTTATCGAATCGGGTTTCTTGCCGAGTTTACCCGGCTGGAAGCGAATGACCATATTAAATTGGTGTAAAAATTCTGACCATCGGACCTGTCGGCGTGTGAGAACCTTGGTAGTAGAAAAATACTCAAGATTTTTGTGAACGGTGATGACGTCCACCGGATCACCCGAACCTTCCAGATAATGACGCCAAGCTTTAAAGGCCTCGAAGATGGCCAGTAGCTCTTTGTCGTGGGTATCGTAATTGAGTTCAGCCGCATGAAGCGTTCTGGAAAGGAAGGCTAGAGGATGAATTTCACTGTCAGCATATTGGATGGAAAGAATCGCCGCAATGGCGTAGTCGGAAGCGTCGGTCTCCACGATAAGTGGGCGATTCGGCTCCCAATGGGCCAGTATCGGCGCAGAAGTAAAAGCGATTTTGAGGTTTTCGAAGGCCTCTTGACAGCTGCTGTCCCAGATCCAGGGAGCGCCTTTTCGGGTAAGCCGAGTCATCGGCACAACGATATTGCTATAATTATAGATAAAACGACGATAGAAATTTGCAAAACCCAAGAAGGACTGAATGTCCTTAACCTTCCTTGGGACCGGCCACTCTAGAACTGTCTGAACTTTCTCCTTGGACATAGTTAATCCGTCAGGAGAAAGGATATAACCCAAATACTCAATAGTATCCATATTGAATTCGCACTTCTCGGGATTGGCGTAAAGCCGATGATGGCGACGCCGCCGAAGAACCTCCTTGACGTGTTCTTGGTGTTCTTCTGGCGTATCAGAATAGATTAGAATATCGTCAAGATAGACGATGACACAAACATCGAGCATGTCAGAGAAGATGTCATTAACAAACCGCTGGAAAGCCGCAGGGGCGTTCGTAAGGCTGAACGGCATGACCTTCCATCCGTAAGAGCCGTAGTGGGTCCGAAAGGTGGTTTTCCATTCATCACCTTCAGCGATTCTGACTAGATGATAAGCGTGAGCGAGATCCAATTTGGTGTATATTTTAGCTCTTTTCGGAGCGTCGAGGAGATCTGATATGAGTGGGAGTGGGTAACGATCCTTTTTGGTGATACAATTGAGTCCACGGAAATCGACGCAAAGGCGAAGTTTGCCGTCTTTCTTCGGGACAAAAAGGACCGGAGCGCCGTGAGGAGAGGATGATGGGGTGATGGCACCAGTAGCCAGCTGTTTGTCAATAAAGTCTTTAAGGGCGACTAGCTCCTTTTCAGACAAAGGGTAAATACGGCCGAGAGGCGGCGAAGCGCCCTCTTCCAAGTCAATCTTCAAGTCGTAGGGTCTATGTTCAGGAAGTGAATCTGCAGCAATCTCGTCAAAGACGTCTGCAAACTCTGCGTACTCTTCTGGGATAGAAGGATGGAGTGGAGGGACAGTAGGAGTGGTGGAAGAGTAGCCGGCGGCGCGGGCCGCGACCTCTGAGTGGATAGCACGAAGTAGAATGGGTTCCATACCAGCATCCTTGCAAGCCCTATTAAAGACTGCAGCACTGACGAGTGCAATGTCGACCTCGGGAGTTTCCAGTTGAGCAGCGAATTGAGAGACCGTAGGGTAAGAATAGATGGGTTCAAAGGGGAATTTGGACGAAAGGGGCTTGGCCCGAGAGCGGGAGCGAGAGCGAGAGCGAGGTGAGTCCCCAGGAGGGGTCTCCAGAATTGTCGGTAGGACCGACGGCGAAAGTTCCGGTAACGGAACAGCGACCTTTGCAACAACAGGGTTGATAGCAGAAGGCACAGACGTCTGTGGAGAATCAAGATGTGAAGTGTTACGGAACGTAATGTTTCGAGATGCCCAGTCAATCAACGGATTGTAGCGGGATAAGAAACTGTAACCTAATACTGCTTTACAAGATGAATCTAAATGAGTAACATAAAAGGGTAATAGAAGCAGCTCGCCAGAAGGGAACCGAACGGCGATATTCGCCATATCGGTAATGGGTTTAGAAGATAATGAACCATCAAAAAGACGAAGATTAACAGGAGAGATTTTGGTCGTAGGAATGGAATTTTGAGAAACATAACGAGTATCAATGAAAGAGTCAGTAGAACCAGAGTCAACAAGAGTAGGAAATTTGAGAAGAGCAGAGATAGGTTCGGCCGGCGCGGCCGAATCGGATAAAGGAAATTCAGTAGTCAATGATATTACAAGAGATCGTTCAATAGAAGAAAGAGCGGACGCGTTGAGATATAACTCCCCAGGTGAGGTACGAACCTGATCAACGCAGCTCCCGTTTCGTACCGGGGAACAAGAGCTGCGGATTAGTTTTCCAAATCCTCTTCAACAACCTCAATGGTTGCTTCGGGGGTTTCTTCAACCTCGGCAGCGCGGCCCTTCGATTCTCGGGCCTTTCGCTTGTTGCAGTCAGCAATCTGATGCTTACCACCGCAGAAGAGACAAAGATTGTTCTTCATCCTTCTTTCCCGTTCGGAGGGAAGTACCTTACCATCTGCTCCTAGATGGTTAAACGCGGGGCGCTGACCGCCGGATTGGCCGGAATTCGAAGAGTTCTGGGGCTTACCATTATTGTTAGGCTTACCACCAGAGAAGGGTTTAGGTTTCGGCGTGAACGGCGCCGAAGAACTCGAAGGCTGAGAATTGTTGTGCTGGTTAGTAGAACCAGTCTTGAAGTCCGAGGAACCCTTCTTCGGGTTCCGAGCAATAAAAGGCTTACCAGCCTCACGCTTCTTGGTTTCTTCGCGCTTCCAATAACGGTTGTCAATGCGAAGAACTTCCAGACGATAAGCGGCGAGCGTCGCCGGCTCGGGCAACCGCGCCATTTCGTCCTTGATGCGCTCAGCCAGGCCTTGTCCATAAGCCCATTTCAGGGCGGCAGAATCCCAGTTGGTGCTAGCAGCCAGGGTGTTGAACCGGATATTGTATTTCCGGATGTTCTTGGTTTCCTTCATCTTCAGATTACTGAGAGAATCTTCGGCCTCGCCTTGGGCGTCGTAAACGCCGAAATTGTCCTGAAGCTCCTTTACAAGGGCTTTGAAGGAGGATGTCCAGGCCGGCAGCGAGTCGAGATCCGGGTCGAGGATATCAGGGACAAACCATTCTTTGGCTGACCCACTGAGGTAGGAAAGGGTGTAGTTCACCTTCCGTTGGTCGGTGAAATACTTGGGACGGTCATTGAAGACCAGGGCGAGATTGACGAAGAACATCTTGAGTTTTCGGGGATCCAAACCGTCGAATACCTCTGGCTCCTTGACCTTGCTCTTGGATTCAGAGCTGTCAGAGGGACGGCCGAGAGCGGCGAGGACGGTACCAAGGGTCTCAATGGAACCCTTGAACCCCGAGAGGAGTTCCAACATAGCACGTTGCTCGTTGGGGATGTCAGGAGATATGGGAGAACGAGGTCCACCAGGTCCACCAGGATCGCCGGGACCACCAGGTCCACCAGGTCCACTGGGGTCACCAGGTTCACCACGCGGTAAACCGCCGGAATCGTCATCCAGACCGTCGTTGTTATTATCGACGCCCGGATCATCAGGGTCGACAGGAGGGTCTTGATCATTGTGATCACCAGTGTCCAAATCGAAGTGAGGAGGTGGGTCACGAGGAGATTCAGAAGCAGCGCGACGTTGGGGTTGTTTCCCCGTACGGCGGGCTATGGCTTGGAGGATTGGAGAATCAATTCGAGTAGTTGAACGGCCCCAAGCCGGAGCGACCACGGGGGGTTGTCCACGGCGAGGGGTCAGGACTTGGACAGGTTGTCCGTCACCAGTGTACAAGGTGCTGTACTCAAATTGTTGTTCTTCTTCCATGGCTTCAGGAAGAGTCGACGTAGTAGGGACTGTAACTGGACCGAAACCGCGATTACGGCGACATGGTTGACCAATGGCAGAGATAGAGTCGGAGAATGGGGCAAATGATTGGGCTGTAGTGAAGAAAGTATTTTCTTCGGAGTTAGCTCTAGATTGAGCTCGAGTTTTCGGAGGCATAAAAAATGATATGTCAGTACGACGTTAACGGATTGAGTTTAATTATACTGTTAAGATCATGCAACCCGTGTAACCGTGCCAAAGCCACAAGGTGTCTAAGTGCGGAAGACGAGTGGGACAGTAGTGAAGTTATTAACAACACCGCCGTTACGCCGTTAGTCCCCGGAGAGCGAGAGTAGAGAGAGAGAGGCTAAGTAGCAGCCAGGTCAGAGCGGCGGTATCGCCGATGACGAGGAGCGAACCAGAGAACGTTCAAGTCCTAAGGTTGAGCTTCGAGGCGTTGAGCTTGAAGACTTAGAGAAGAGTTAAGTTGAGAAGGGAGATCTAAGTTGATAATTAAACTGAGGAACTACGGTAGCGTACAAGCAGTATTTATATCTACGGAGCGGCGCATCGGTGCGGAGCGCCAGACTAACTACTAGGAGTTATACGTGTAGTCCTGCAGGGTAAAGTAAAAGACAATAAGGAGGGACTAGAATGAAAGGGTATGTGTAGCGAGAAAGAACAATAAGGTAAAGATTACAATAAAGATCGATCTTCGGAGTACCGAGCGGCGGAATGGAGGCCCGAGGCATGGGCTTGACAGGGGCTGGGCTTGAGGATGGACTTCCTCAAGTGTGGGAGGTGGTAACGGAGAAGCAGTACATAGTTCGACGTGAGGGGTAGCTTCGATGTTACCTAGATCGAGGTCCCGAAGCTTACGAAGTAGCTAGGGAGCTCTGGGAGGTTTGGGGAAGGGTAGCTCACCAAAGCGTGTAGGCATTGGGGAGCTTTAGTAATGTTCGAGGGAGCTAGGGGACTCACTCGGAAGGCTTAGACTTGAAGTAAGAGCGTATATTCGATCGTATAGACAATCAGAGAGACGATAGATGAGAGTAGAGAGAAACAGAGGTAGTGAAACAGAGAGTAAAGAGAATTCCGTATAGGTAGCAGGTACAAAGGGACAGGGACTGGACCTATGTAAAGGGTGTGTGTTCAAAATATACCAAGCTAGAGTTTCGGGACGTTGCGGCGCTACTTAAATAGGTACGGGAAGTGAACAAGAGAACATCTGGAGACATGAGGCGGTTCAATCGAGGGAGGGAGGTAATTGAGATTACTACTTAAAGGGGTTGGCGGTTAGGAGGATCTTGTATGCGTGTCGGGGCGGATGGCGTTTGGGTAGGTATGTCAGGACACTTGGGGAAGTGCATGGTGGTACCTGGGGAGGTGTAAAAGGGCAAACAGGAGGTGGGTAGGATGTGTGACAACGTTTGGCGAGTACTGGTACTGGTCTGGTTGTAACCAGGGCATGACACAACTCCTGCATCAATTTTAGCGGCAAATTTGGTGACATTTGATGTGACTGATTTTTTCAAACACCCCAGGCGCGAGACGGGATCTCTATTACTCTCAATAAAAATGAGTCTTAGTAGTAAAAAGTAGATGGAAGGCATCATATGTCATGCTATAAGTGTACCAAAGCCAAGAACAATATGACTATTATAAAGGCATTTCCGAAGTGATTTTTTGAAGGATTTTCAAACTCCACTGGCATGATAGTAACACAAGAGGTGAGGGAGATTCAGATCGATGACACAATTCTCACAACCCCCCTCCAATAAATAGAGAGTCTAGGTAGGGTCTATTGGCTGGAGTTGTAGAACAGTCTCAAATGCCCTTCAAGCTTGAATGTAGCTTACAGATTGTACCTAAGTACCTGGATATTATCAATACATGAAGGCAAACACAGTTATTCGAAGAATTCAACCAAGTTTTATGGCCTCTTGAGACATCATAAGATGCTGTCACAAAGCGGCAGAGGCGGAGTGACTAACGGAGCGGGAAAGCGGAGCGACTAAGCAGAACGGTGAGGCGGAGCAACTGGACAAGGCAACAAGGCGGAGCGACTAAGCAGAACGGCGGCAGGCTGGTCCCAGATAATGACAGAGATATATTGAGTATCGTAGTCCTAGGTAATAATAAGTAAGCACATACCTGGTCCCAGATAATGACAGAGAGGTCAAGATAAGGGACCAGGCTGTGGAGGGTTGGCTATATATACATAATCCGGTCTGCGAGAAACAACGATGTAATACTGTACAGTTTAGGAACAAGGAAGGTGGCGGAAGCCAATAGAAGGAGAAGATGGGTCAGGTGGATCAGTAATCGATGGATCAGTAATCGATGGGGGTTTGACAGTGATGGGATGATGTATCGTACAAGTAAAGGCGTCGAGACGGTGAGAAAAGGAAAATGATAGGGGCTGCGTACTTTATGACAGATGCCATGCAGCTCGGCTTAGGCTTAGTCAGGGCCTTTGCATGGCAACATAAGTATCCCCAATTACAGTTGCTGTTAAGATCATGTACACCGTTGACATGCCTAAATTTTGGCTAGATATCTATGCAGTGAATTGTGACACTTTCACGTGTAGATTTGTATCAAGAGGACTGTAATTGAGACCCAGATTGACAGTCAAAGTCAATACTGAATCAGTCTAATAGTTGAAGGGACCATATACCCATATGACCACAAGTTGGTTAGTTTACCCATCCCTGATACTACCTTTGGATAAAAGTCGACCTGTTTGTCAAGCAGGATTATACCAGACTCGGACTACATCTGAAGGATGACCATTCACATATGACATACCAAGGGTATTCTTATTGGATCTTACACTGGCAGGAGTTTGGAAGAACTTACTCAAGTGACCATGAGCCGAGGATTGACTCAAAAATGACTTTCTAGAACTCAGGAATTGTCAAATACTCTTTCTAGAACAAGATCATGCATTAATCTAAAAGACTGTGATTTAGTCTAATAGACCAATCAGGTTGCATAGTTGAGGAAAATAACTAGAAGAACAATCGAAATACTGCAAGGCTCCAAAGACATACCAAATGAATGTCAAAGAGTCCTGATGTAGAAAATATTGAAGAATACAATTAAATGAATACTATGCATAACTCCCTTGATAGAGTTTAGGCACAATGGGTGTCTATTGAAAGAGAGAAGCAATTGGTTCAATCCAGATGAATCAGATTGATAAGATTAGAAACAAGGAGAGCTGATTTGCCTCTGGAGAAGGTGACAAACAATCAAAGGAAGTGTTGAACAGCAATGACAGCTGAACACCATTTGAGTCATTCTCCAAAGCAATTAAATTAAATGAATAGTGAGGGTACCTACCTATGTTTGGAGGTATACTAGAATCTTGGAGCCATTATGGGCCAAATAAGGATGTGTAGATTCAAATTAAATGATATCTGGCCTATTGTAGAAGTTTCCTTGCAGTTCTGAATATGTATTTTATTAAATTAATTGTACTGTGCGACTCTATATCCTGTAGGTATAAATAGTGATTCAATGTATTTAGAATACAAGTGATTTTGGGACAATGTTGCAGTGTTAATCCATAAAAAGGAAAGACTCCTGCCAGACTGAAACCTCTTCACTAGCAGCCATTTGGGCTCGGCACTTGTAAGTATAGGAATATTGTGTTCTGCTCCTTGTGACTGCAAGAAGTTATATCCAGCTGTTGGGTATTCTTCAAACTTAGGATCAGTCATTGGTCTTAAGGGCAAATCATGTGTGGTTGTGCCAGCACATAGTTCTAGCCCTCCGTAGGGGTCTGTGTGTTTCGGTTTTGATTTACTTTGATTCAAACCCCCAATTCTTGATATACCCATATCAATACAACTAAAGCACAAATCGTGCTGAATCTACCTTAATCAAAGGAATATACCGAATCCTTAGAATGATTCAAATTGGTTGATTGAAGCTTCTTCCCTAGCTCTCAAAGCTTTGCAGAACCTTTGACAATGCTACCCCTTGCTATTAAATAAATTTGATAGCAGTGAACTCGCATATTGTGTATTAGATTGGTTGGTTGGAGTGCCCATTTGATTCTTTCCTTTCTCTTTCACACAAAAACGAGGCAAGCTCGTTACCGTGAAGCTGTGCCAGAGGCCACAGGGTGTCTAAGGGCAGAGGGTCGAATGGGACAGTAGTGAAGTTATTAACAACACCGCTGTTACACTGCTAGTCCCCGGAGATTGAGAGTAGAGAAGAAGGTAATTAGGAGCAGCCAGGTCGGAGCGGTGGCAACACCAACGACAAGGAGCAAACCAAAGAACTTATAGTCCTTAGGTCAGAGCTGAGAGTACTTCAAGGCGATGAGCCTAAAGACTAGAGAGAGACAAGAGATCAGAGATGGTCTAAGTCGATCTAAGATGATAATTAAACTAAGGAACTACAGTATAGTACAGGAGTATTTATACCTATGGATTGGCACATCGGAGCGGAGTGCCAGACTAACTACTAGGAGCTATATGTGTAGTACCTGCAGGGTAGAGAATAAAACAATAAGGAAGAGACTAGTGAGAAAGAACAATAAAAACAAGATTACAATAAACAGTGAATCGAGGCATAGACTTGACAGTCGCCAAGCAGGCTCAGGTTGAATTTTTGGTCTGGAGACTAAAGTTGAGAGCCAAGACTGTTAAGATCATGTAAACTGGAAAGCCGTGCCAAGGGCCATTCAGCGTTTAAGGGAGGAGGGTCAAATGGGACAGTAGTAAAGCTATTACCAACACTGCTAGTCCCTGGAGATTGAGAGTGGAAGAGAGGTACGAGAAGCAGCCAAGTCAGTAACAGCAATAATGCTGACAATGAGGAGTGAACCAAAGAACTTATAAGTCCTGAGGTCAGAGTAGAGAGTACTCAAGGGAAGGATCCTTAAGACTTCAGAGAAAGAGAGAGTGATGATCTAAGATGATTATTGAACTGAAGAACTACAGTATAGTACAGGAGTATTTATATCCATGAATTGGCGTATTGGGGTGGAGCGCCAGACTAGCTACTAGGAGCTATACATATAGTGTCTTTAGGGTAGAAAATAAAACAATAAACTAAGTCAAAAGGGAATGTGTAGTGAGAAAGAACAATAAAGAAGAGCTTACAATAAACAGTAGATCTTGGAGTACCAAGCGGACTGTCAAGTCCATGCCTTGGTGCCCCATTCCGCTGCTCAGTACTCCAATAACGAGCTTGCCTTGTTTTTGTGTGAAAAAGAAAGGAAGGAATCTAATGGGCACTTCAACCAACCAATCTAATACACAATATGCGAGTTCACTGCTATCAAATTTATTTAATAGCAAAGGGTAGCATTGTCAAAGGTTCTGCAAAGCTTTGAGAGCTAGGGAAGAAGCTTCAATCAACCAATTTGAATCATTCTAAGGATTCGGTATATTCCTTTGATTAAGGTAGATTCACCCCATATGCTTCCCAGCCCGGCCCAGAGCGGCCGGACTTCGGATTAATAACCTTGTGACCTACATTCCATTTATTTATTATTCCGAGCTTTCATCGAGACCTTGTGACTGTATTTGGGATGTATATAAGCTAGAATACTTTGTATGTTGTAGTCAAGCTTGAAATCAAGTGTACCATCCTATCTCAGTCTTTAATATCTTCTTTACCCTTTGCTTCCGGACTCCCAGATCATCAGGAACCCCATTTAGGCTGCTCATACCAATCTTGCACTTTTGCCATTATATTCCCAGGGACACCAACAGTGTGTGAAGGATGTTGCTAATAGCTTCACCGATGTCCCACTCCCATTGTGTACTATAGGCCAGTACTCAGCTTCAGACCTCAGAGTTATCCCGGGCCATTTCCGGCCCATATCCGACCTCAAAACCTCTATAGTTATTGACCTGTAGGCACGGTCTTGTCAATATTCCTTTGATCAAGGTAGATTCAGCATGATTTGTGCTTTAGTTGTATTGATATGGGTATATCAAGAATTGGGATTTGAATCAAAGTAAATTAAAACCAAAACACATAGACCCCTATGGAGGACTAAAACTATGTGCTGGCACAACCACACAGTGTGATTTGCCCTTAAGACCAACAACTGATCCTAAGTTTGAAGAATACCCAACAGCTGGATATAACTTCTTGCAGTCACAAGGAGCAGAACATGACATTTCTATACTCACAAGTGCCGAGCCCAAATGGCTGCTAGTAAGGAGGTTTCAGTCTGGCAGGAGTGTTTCTTTCCTTTTTATGGATTAACACTGCAACATTGTCCCAAAATCACTTGTATTCCAGATACATCTGATCACTATTTATACATACAGGATATAGAATTGCACAGTACAATTGATTTAATAAAATGAACATTCAGAACTGCAAGGAAACTTCTACTTTTGTATCAGGCATTGTGTCAAGTCCATGCCTCAGTGCCCCACTCCGCTGCTCGGTACTCCAAGATCTACCATTTATTGTAATCTTGTTCTTATTGTTCTTTCTTGTTACACATACCCATTCATTCTAGTCTCTCTTTATTGTCTTTTTTTCTACCCTGCAGGTACTACTTGTATAGCTCCTAGTAGTTAGTCTGGCACTCCGCCCCAATGCGCTGATTTGTAGATATAAATACTGCCTGTACAATACTGTAGTTCCTCAGTTTAATTATCAACTTAGATTATCCTAAATTCTCCTCTCCAACTTAGTCTTCAGGCTCGTCACCTTGAAGTACTCTTTACCCTATCCTCAGGACTTATAAGTTCTTTGGTTTGCTCCTCATCGTCGGCATTACAGCCGCTCCAACTTGGCTGCTTCTGGCTCTCGTCTTCTCTACTCTCAATCTCCAGGGACTAGTGGCGTAATGGCGGTGTTGTTAATAACTTCACTACTGTCCCATTCTACCCTCCGCCCTTAGACACCTTGTGGCCTCTGGCACAGTTACACGGTGTACATGATCTTAACATATTGAGCGCTGTGCAATGTGATCACTATGAATGCTGTCAACTGACAATGTTAGTTGGGACAAGGAGAATGGATGGAATGTTTATTCCAAGCTAAGAGGCACAAGAATAATTATTCCACACACCCTGGGGGTGTGGAGGCCGGAGACTTGTAATTTTAGGTGAACAACTTTTGTTTGGGTGGGATGGTGGGCAAAAAGAAGAAATGAATTTCTGTGTGTTTTGAGAGTTGTGCTCACAGATGTGAGTGAAGTGGTCATAAAGAAGAGAGAGGTGGCCAGCTAGCACAGCCTCTGGAGCTATCACAAGAAAACAAATTCAGCTTCTACCAAGCATAAATGTCAGGCGTTCTGGTTGAACAATGTAATAGCTCATTACTGAGTACGGGACAGAAATTTTGTGACTGGGGGGGTTGTTGGGAGGTACCTTCCCTATGGTTGCCGATTCACTCCGGATTCACGTGACACTCCTTATTTACAGTCTTTTTCGCATGTTTGCCACCCTCAGCTGTTACTGCCATTTTGGTTCAACACTGAGGGTGAGTTTCTCTTATTTGTACCTACACATATCGATACTTACTAGCTAGGTAGCTTTCTTTCTGTTTCGCTCATCGTATAGGTACAAATATCAGCTGTTACTGCCATTTTGGTTCGACACTGAGGCTTTCTTTTTGTTTCGCTCATCGTATAGGATACTCGACCTCTAAGAGGTTATGGGTTTTTCCTGTTAGGTCTTTACTCTATACGTCAAGCATATAGAACCAATTTATAGCTCACAATTTCTGGAGTGACGCATTGACTCTCACTTACCGCGACTGCCTCGTGAATACTTGCCTCCGTGGATGTATACCGACACGACGGGATCTCCAATGGATCTGCCTATCCATCGTGATTGCGCTCCATCGACATCTTACCAAACGCCGGTCTCCGCACCTTCTCGTCCAATCCAACATTCACCTGCATATATGCACGTTCCAAATCCAACTCGGTCTTCCACTGGTCCAGGACCGGGACATCTGATCACCTTTCCTTCATCTCCCATTCTTTCTCAAAGCCATCATAGCTCAATAATTCCTTCACTTCCCTCTTTTCCTTCGCTTCAGACATTTCTGCAATCCGTTTCAGAGACTTGGCATACTCGAGTACCTACTTTTCAGAATAACTTACATAATCACAACCATGTTAATGTTCCTCGTCCCCTTCCTCCTGCACCAACCAATTCACTTAATAACCTGATGGAAACTTATACTCCCAATATTTCTCCTCCTTTTCCTTTCTTCAACTACTTACGATCACCTGTCTCGGTCCCACCAGCATCGGCCACTCCTGTCCAAATCGCATCTCGCATTGGCTCTCCTCTTGTCGTCAAACGTGCTCCGTCGCGGATCGTGCATCAACCTCAGCCTCATCAGCTCGTGGATTTGGATCAAATTTCTGCTCCATCCTTGAACTTTCACCACAATCTTCATAGCGCCCCAGCCGTGATGACGGATTTCCACCATGAACCTTATGGAATCTCTCAAAGTAGACCGAATACGACCCGTACAATCACCTGAAAGCAGCATACCAAGTGGCACCGGATCGCAAAGCATGTCTTCGAATCCAGGATGAACTTCTGACTTCACAAATTCACAGCATGGACATCAAGAAGTTTAACCTTAAATGGAGTTCAACTCTTACCACCCTGAGAAACTATGGCTACGACATACCTTGGGACACTCTGATATCCAAATACATTTCGAAATTACCATCTGGTCCTCGCTATGTTTACCTCAAACAAATTCTCGAGGAGGAATTCGATACACCAGGAGTAATTCCAAACAGGGAACTCTTTGACAAATTCGTGATTCGGTTGGAGAACACCCGCAACTGTGAACTCTTGGATCTTTCAGAGTCTGGGGGTGGATCATACAATCGTCGATTTCAGAAGACTGGACCTGGCATGAACGATAAACCGACGGATCCTCAGAAACCTTGGGACACACAGAACTTATCCAAAACAAATACGAAACCAACCGCTTATGTCACGACTACAAATTCGAATGCTACGATGACGACTTCGAAGATTGAGAATATGGATACTGTACCTGATGTAGCTACTGTTTTACCCACCAATAATACAACTGTTCGTTCCACTTACCCTGCGCGTCGCCTTAAACCTTTTGCTGCACTCTTATCTACATTCCCGGATTCTCCTTTGCCAACTGAATCCTCGATACAAGACCAACCCCTCGCATGCTCTTCACTAGTTCAGAAAAGACAAACACTTCTAGATTCAGCATGTACCAATCATATTGTCAACGATCGACGATTTTTCCATACATATGATGTCGACGGAGCCACAGCCGTACAGACTGCTAATTCTGGAATCCTTTCGACCCAGGCTTCTGGTACCTGTTACTTCGAAACCCAAGTCGAGGGAACGGATGCTAAATTAATACTGGAAATGCACGATTGCTTATTTGCTCCAGATGCTCCAGTGTCGCTAATCTCCGTAGGCGCAATGCTTGAACATGGCTTCACCTTCACCATTCTACCCCATGTCGTCCAAATTCATTCGAATACAGACCAGTACTTTATCGCCGATGTCACAAACCGACTTTGCGTTCTACGAGGTAGATTCATATTACCCGATAAAGACCTTTCAGACCCTATGAAATTCGCAATGCCGGTGTTTATTCCTCGAATATCAAATGGCGCGTTGTTTCATGAACGTTTCGGCCATCCAGGAGTGGACTTAACAAATGAACTTCTTACGGGTAAAAGTGCAACGGGACTTGATGAATGGAATGGCACCAAGATGCATGGTATCTGTGATTCATGCTTAAAAGGAAAGCATCCTCGATTTGCTTATCCATATCACGGAAACCGAGTGTCAGCACCACTGGAACTCATTCATACCGATACATGTGGACCAATAGGTACAATGTTGAATCACCATAGTTCTCACTTCAACATTATTGTTGATGACTACACGAGTGCATTATCCGGCGGCTGCTTTGCAAAGAAGAATCAGGCATTACGGATTATAAAGACGATGATATCGACATGGGAGAACCTAATGTCGCCTCACAAAGTCAAAAACATTCGGCTTGATAGCGCAAAAGAATTCCACGGTTCAGAAGCGACTTCATATTTCGAAGAGAAAGGCATTTCGGTTCAGAAAACTGCTGCGTATTCTCACCAACAAAACGGAAAAGCCGAACGATGGGTACAAATCATCGAAAATGATGCTATGATGATGTTGGTACATGCTGGACTACCCTTACAATTTTGGGAAGACGCAGTTCGCACTGCTCTGTATATCCGTTTCTGCCTTCCAACGAAGACACTTCCAAACAATAAAACTCCATACGAAATGGTTCACCACAAGACTCCGAATCTCTCACATCTTCAGGTATGGGGGTGTCAATGTTGGATCCAAGTCTCGGAGGACATTCGTTTGAAGTTTGGGGACAAAATGATAGAAGGGATCTTTATAGGATATGAGGATAATCGTATAGGTTGGAGAGTACGAGATACTAAAGGCAAAGATCATTTCTCAGATCAAGTCGTCTTCAATGAATCACAATTCGGACCTCTAAATGGACCGAAATCCTCAAAACCTCCCGAAAAGACTCCTCTATCAACTACTCCACATCTGGATTCCCTGTCAACTACACCATTGACGCCACACCCAGATCCTCCACACGGACCACGTCCTTGCTGTACTGTCAAACTCACCGAACGAGGAAAAGAATGGAGGGATAGAATTAGAAAACGTGACGAATTAATTGCGGAACGACGTGTTAACGATGGATTACTACCGAACCACACAATCCAAATCAACAACGACATTACAGGATGCTCGTTAGCATGTCAAATAACCGAAGACAATTTGACCTGTCTGGAAGACGACACTGACATATTCTTCGCGGCGCTAGCTAATATTCCCAGACCTTTGAATCCTATTCCAACCAAACCCAGCACAACTTCGAAACCAAGAACCTTCGATCTGAAAAAACCACCTTTGACACGGCGGGAAATGCTACTACAACCCGACGCTCAAGATTGGCTTCTAGAATTTCCCATTGGCCTAAAGATGGTTTATGATCTCAAGCTCAATGGGACAAAAAAGGCACGACTAGTTGCACAAGGTTTTACACAGCGACCTGAGGATTACGGTAATGTTCACGCCCCCATTACCCGAATGGTTTTGTATCGAATCGTTATGGCGTGGACAGCGCACATGGACCTAGAACTTTTTTCCTTTGACGTTAAACAGGCATTCCTAAACGTGCCCTTAATGGAAGAAATCTACGTTAAACAGATTCCAGGACGACCTATACAAAATCAACCATCTGCGGTTTATCGCTTACGGCGCGCGCTATATGGACTTCACCAAGCGTTGGCTGCATGGTATTCGACATTGTGTAACGCACTAGAAAATCTTGGTTTTTCACGTTGCGAATGTGATAATGCTGTATTCATTGGAAGATGGACAACCCCTCCTGATGAATCCATTCAGATGCCGAAAAATGGTGACCTACTAGTTATGTTCATTCCAGTACATGTCGACAATGGTTTAGTTTCCACAAATTCCTCAGACCTATACTCATGGTTTATTAACAAGATCAATTTACGGTTTAAAGTTGTTGATTTAGGTCCAACCTCCACATTTCTAGGAATTCGAATCTATCGAAACCGAGAACAGCACCTATTATGGCTATCCCAGGAGACTTATGTTGCAGAATTACTGGAACAATATGGACTGACGGAATGCGTCTCACATGAATTACCACTCCGATACAAATTCGATGGATCTGACTTAAATCCCTCAATATACGATGACGTCGATTCTGAATCGTTAACAAAGATTTATCAAGCTCTCGTTAGATGTTTATTATTCCTAGCTCTTTGCACACGACCAGATATTGCATACTCCGTCATGTTCCTTGCACAGTTTAATTCCAAACCTTCACCACGACATCTCATTGCAGCCAAGGGAACACTCCGATACCTCGCGAAGACGCGATCATGGGCACGTCAGTATGGGGGTGTACACTGCCACGATCTCATCAAGACCCTTGGAATTAATTCCGATATGATGGCTCTCTCTGACGCTGACTGGGGAAGCAATTCAATTGACCGAAAATCAATTTTGGGTTTCGGAATCTTTTTATTTGGGGGCTTAGTTGCATGGTCGGCCTCAAAACAAAAGAGTATTGCACTTTTGTCAACCGAAGCTGAATATATGGGAATGACACACGTTCTTAAAGAACTCCTCTGGATTCGAGTATTCACATCTCTCATTAAACTTCCAATTACTCATCCTTTTCCACTTATATCTCATAATCGCTCTTCAATAGACATTGCAAATTCTCGTTCTGTTTCCAACCGCTCCAAACATATTGACATTCGTTATCACTTCATCCGCTCTCATATAGAAGACGATTCTATCACAACGATTTGGTGTTCATCGCTTGACATGATTGCCGACATTTTCACCAAGTCTTTACCGACTGATTTACATTACAAACACTCGCGTTCTCTTGGACTAATTCCTCTTCCTGACGAACTTTGATATTACTCCTTCCTTCTTTCATCGGTGGGGGTGTGTTGGGAGGTACCTTCCCTATGGTTGCCGATTCACTCCGGATTCACGTGACACTCCTTATTTACAGTATTTTTCACACGTTCGCCACCCTCAGCTGTTACTGCCATTTTGGTTTGACACTGAGTGTCACGAAGCGGCAGAGGCGGAGTGACTAGCGGAGCAGGGAAGCGGAGTGACTAAGCAAGGCGATGAGGCGGAGCGACTAAGCAAGGCGGTGAGGCGGAGCGACTAAGCAGAGCGGAGGCAAACTGGTCCCAGATAATGACAGAGATATATTGAGTATCGTAGTCATAGGTAACAATAAGTAAGCACATACCTGGTCCCAGATAATGACAGAGAGGTCAAGATGAGGGACCAGGCTGTGAGGGGTTGGCTTTATATACATAATCCGATCTGCGAGAAATGACGATGTAATACTGTACAGTTTAGGAACAAGGAAGGTGGCGGAAGCCAGTAGAAGGAGAAGGGTAACAGGTGGATCAGTAATCGATGATGGGGATCAGGTGGGTCAGTAATCGATGGGATTTGACAGTGATGTAATCGTACAAGTAAGGGCGTCGAGACGGTGAGAAAAGGAAAATGATAGGGGCTACATACTTCATGACATTACCCCCCTTCTTATGACCATTGCCCTCAATGGTCAAGCTTTTGCTGCTGTGGGGTGCTTCTTGTGGAAGGCACGAACAATTTTTGGAGCCCGGCTCAGGTTGGGCGCTGGTTCCCAGGAGTTATGCCCTGCGTCGTATCCCTTCCACTTTACCAGGTATTCCAACCTCTTCCACCGGACCCGACTATCCAGGATTTCCTCTACTTCATACTCCGGCTCGTCTTCATCCTCTAGGTAGACCGGCTCTGGTGGTGGTGGTATTTCTCCATTGATAGTGTTACCTTTCCAGGGGTAGAGTTTGTCAACATGGAACACAGGATGAATGCGGTCAAGGGAGATAGGGAGGTCAAGGCGGTAGTCCAGGGGTCCAATCTTCTCCAAGATTCGGTAGGGTCCGAGCTGTCGATCTCCTAGCTTCTCCCTGGACAGTTGGAGGTTGATGTCTTCCGCACTGAGCCAGACAAAATCTCCGACTTTGAACTGGTGGGCTTTCCGTTTTCCTCGTTCGTATCCCTCTTTCTGCTGCTTTTTTCCTAAGTGCAAGGCGGCCCCTGCGTCCTGTCGGGCTTCTCGGAGTATCCGTATGCGGTCATCTACAGCTGGAATCCCACTGCGTTGTCCAACTGGGATGTTGAACAAGGGGAGATATCCGTAGGTTAGCTCAAATGGGGACATGCCTAATGCAGAATGGGTTCGTGAGTTGATTACGAATTCAGCCATTGGAAGGTGCTCTGCCCAGTCATCCTGCCAGCGACCTACATAGAGTTGAATGTATTTTTCTACTTCTTGGTTGGCGCGTTCAGTTTGACCATTAGACTGCGGGCGATACCCGGAAGTAAGATCTGATTTTATTCCCAGTCTGGCAAGTAGGGATCACATGAGTTTGGCTGCAAACTGGGGTCCACGGTCAGACTTGAAGTGAAGAGGGAGCCCATGAAGACGGAAGATTTCTTTGTAGTAGATGTCAGCAACCCCTTCTGCAGTGATGGAGCTGGTACATGGGAGGGCATGAATTTGTTTCCCATAGAGGTCTGTGCAGACTAGGACTGCGTCGTATCCTTGGGAGTTAGGTAGTTGCGTTATCAGGTCCACCCCTACCTCTTCCCATAGACCCAAGGGTACGTCTAATGGTTGAGTTACAGCTCGTGGGTGTCTTTGGATTTTTTTGCGTGCGCACGTCTTGCATCCCTCTACGTACTTCTCCACAAAGGAGCGCAGTGTTGGCCACCAGAAATGGGTGCTAACTAGATCGAGTGTTCCGTGGAGCCCAGGGTGTCCAGCAGTGGGATGGTCATGACATTGACGTAGTACTTCGGTGCGCAGATCATTGTCTGCTCGCACGTACACTCGTCCTCGGTAGTAGACCAGACCGTTGTCCTCCTCCCATTCGGCGATTCCATTGGCCAAGCGCTGTAGTCCGTGCTCTTTGACCGTTTTGAGACCTTCCAATACCTGTGCTTCCCGCTGTGAGGCCTTCCGGATGCGATCCTCTAAGGGGTTCCGTAGGATAGAAGCTGCAATTTTGGTGAAATGGTTGGGCTTAAGGACTGTCTGCTGTCGATTATCCTCATTGTCTAGTACCTGGTGCGCTGCCATACGGGAAAGAGCATCAGCCTGAGTGTTTATTCTACCAGGGCGGTGGATCATGTGGAAGTCAAACCGTGAAAGGTATAGAGCCCAGCGAGCTTGGCGGCGGGTGAGGTCTTGAGCTGTGCGCCAAAATTCGAGGTTAGAGTGATCGGTGATGATGTCAAATGGCTGGGGTAGTCCCTCCAAGAAGTTCCTCCAGTCCTTCAACGCTTCTATGATGGCTAGCATTTCCCGGTCGTAGATCTCATAGTTTCGTTCTGCTGGTTGCATAGAGGCTGATCTGAAGGCGACGGGGTGCCATTGGCCATCATCTTGCTTCTGCATGAGGGCACCGCCGGTAGCGAAGCCTGAAGCGTCTACCTCGATTCGGGTTGGTCTGTCCGGTGTCCATAGGGCTAGGATGGGTGCAGAGATGAAGGCCTCTCGGAGAGTATCAAATGCTTGTTGCTGGGTGTCCATCCAGGTAAAGGATATATTTTTCCGAGTGAGGTCGTTCAGGGGCCTGGCTATCCTTGCAAAGTTCCGGATAAAGCGTCGGTAGAAGTTAGCAAATCCAAGGAACCCTCGTAGCTCTCGAAGGTTAGTGGGGGCTGGCCAGTCGCGAACTGCAGCTACCTTTACCGGGTCCATCCTCACCTCCCCTTCTGATATAATGAGGCCTAGATATTCAATCTGTTGTTGTTTGAATTCACACTTCTCCGGTCGTAGGTATAGATCATGCTTCTCCAACCGGATTAGTACTTCCCGTACCACTCGTCGATGCTCCTGAAGATCACTGCTAAAGATGAGGATATCGTCTAGGTAAACTGCTACCTTTCCAGCTGCAATGAGGTCTGCAAATATGGCATTCATAAGTGCTTGAAACGTTGCAGGGGAGTTGGTGAGACCAAAGAACATAACCTTAGGCTCGAACAGCCCTCGTGTGGTTGCAAAGGCCCCTTTCCATTCATGGCCTTTCTTGATTCTGACATTGTTATAGCCCCAGCGTACATCAAACTTGGTGAAATATCGAGCCCCTTGAAGCCGACTAATTATGTCAGCCACCAATGGGAGGGGGTAGCGGTTCTTCACTGTGTACTCATTCAGTTTCCGGTAATCCTGTACAAAACGGAGTTTCCCATCCTTCTTCTTCACAAAGAAGACTGGGGACGAGATGGGTGATTTGGAGGGAACAATGTAGCCTTTCCGCAGATTCTCTTCCAAGAAGCGATCCAACTCCTCCTGCTCATTTAGGGACATGGGGTAAATCTTGGTGCGCATGGTCGCCGGTGCTCCAGGTATGAGATCAATTGCATGGTCCCAAGGTTGGTGGGCAGGTAATCGTTCGGAGGCAGATTCTGAGAAAACCTTTTTAAAATCACGGTACTGCTCAGGGACCATTTCTTCAAAGGTTTTAACGGGTTTGTCTCGGTTGGCTTCCTCTGCTAGCTGCTGGGAGTAAGTGAATCCTGCAGCGCACCAGACTTCCTCAGTCTGTTCCTCTAGGATTCCTGCTTTTACCCATGCCCGGCGAGTTTTATGATTGGCTCGGATTCGGTGTATTGGCGGTTCTTCCACCACTGCTGATTTGCTCTCTTCAAGGGTCGCTTCCAGTGGTACCTCAATCTGAGTGGGTTCGGTGGGAGGTTCCGGGTTCGGGAGTTCAGGGATTGGGCTTTCTGTGTTAGCGGCGGCTCGATGAGAGTATGAGATCTCCTCGTCTGGGACTTCTTCTATAGCTACTCGAGGGGGTTTTACTGAAAGTCGTCCTTTCTCCCAATCGATCTCCGGATTTACCTTCCGTAGCCAGGGGAGTCCAAGGATGACGTCTTCGCCCCCTAGGTTGGTGATCAGAAAGTCCATCCACTGCTCTTGATTATCCACTGTGAGTGCTAGGCGTGCAAAATGGGTTATCCGTCCCGCTCGGTTAGGTGTTCCATCGATATTAAAGATGTCGATTGGTTTATGAAGGGGTGCACATCTTACATGGTTCCGGGTGGCAAAGTCTTGGTTCAAAAACAGGGCAGTAGCTCCACAGTCTACCATGGCTGCAGTTGTTATACTATGATTCCTTCCTCTTAGTCTCGCATGAATTCGGAAATGTGGGGAAGTGGAGTTTAATTCCCGGATCGACGATATTGTACATGATGGGTGCGAGTCATACGAAGAAGTAGCGAACATAACAAACTGATTACGGGGTACTCTCGGTGCAGCCGAGGCGGGTACCCTCTTTAAAAACCCTGTTGAAAGCCAGAGGACGAGGAAGACATAGCGTTAGCACGATCGAGTAATTCCCTTATTTGACCAATCTGGTTAGAAAAGTCCTGGTTAGGGGGGCTCGGAGTAGCAGGTACCGTTGCAGGGGCAGATGTTGGGGTCGAGGAAGCAATCTGGACGGATTCATTTGGGAATAGGGAGAATGGTATGGGTCCCGTAGCGGATATCTGCTGGCGTCGGCCTCGGTCTCGTCCGAGTCCCATGAACTTGTCTTGGCAGACTGCTTCCAGATGTCCTCGGCGTCCACAGTAACGGCAGGTAGTTTCTCGGTGTGGGCAGTTTTGCTTGACATGACCTTGGGCTCCACAGCCGAAGCATCGTCCTCGCATGCGAGCTAGGAATGCCTCCCTAGTATTCCCATTACTAGTGTGGGTTGCATCAATGTCCATAGCGTGGGGGTCAGCAGGGGTAGTGTGAGCAGCATGTGTGGGAGTGTGTCCAGAGTTCCGGCCAGTCATGGTGGGATCATGCATGTAGACGTCCACTGATATGGCTCGTTTGATTGCCTCCTTCAAAGTCGGAGCAAGTCCTTGGGCGATGTTTACAATGATGAGATTTTGTTGGATCTCCGGAAGTAGGGCAGTGAAGAAGCGTTCTCGTAAATCAATGTCAGACATTCCAGTCCGATCCCCAATATCCTTGAACTTCTGAGCAAATTCCGCGACTGTCTGACCTTTACTTTGTTTGAGATTTTTGATCTCGCTGCGAGCTTCCATACCCGGGTCTACTGACTCAAAGCGTTGACCAAACTCTTTCAGGAACTCCTCCCAATTTCCTCCAAAGGGGGGATGTTCCGCATTGAAATGTAGCAAATGCGGGGTTGCCCAGTCACCTGCACTTTCAGTGAAGAACCCTAGGGCTGACTTGATAAGCTTTGCCTGACTCTTGGTGAGATCAGGTTGTTCCGATGCCCAGTTCTGGAACTGAGCCATGAAGCGACGCGCTTCAGCGCTATCTTTTCCCTTGAATACCTCGGGTTTGTTCATGCTGGACTTGGAGGATGAGTGTTCCTCCATGGCTGTAGCAAGATTGGCTACTTGTTTAATCAGCTGAGTCATGAGATCTTCTGCAGAGGCGGGTGGGGCTGGTGTGGCAGGCGGAATAGGAGTCGACATGATAGGAGTAGGCAATCGGGGTTGGGGAATTGGCAAGAAGGTGATATTGCTCACAGTGAGTGGCTCTCGGATTGAGTTCGGAAGGGCGTTGGGGCAAGGTTGAGACTGGCAATCGCGCCAAGTATCGTTGTTGTTATGGGCGTGAGCTTGGTCTCTGGGGTCAAGTGCGTGCGGGAGTGCGGAGCAGTCTATACTGGCAACAGGTGTTTCAGAGTCGGGCGGAACTGGGGAAGACGTGGTGTCTATAGACCCTGCAAGGACAACCTTATCGGTAGGCTGTCAGTGCAGTAATGGATCTTGACCTAATGTCACGAAGCGGCAGAGGCGGAGTGACTAAGCAAGGCGATGAGGCGGAGCGACTAAGCAAGGCGGTGAGGCGGAGCGACTAAGCAAGGCGGTGAGGCGGAGCGACTAAGCAAGGCGGTGAGGCGGAGCGACTAAGCAAGGCGGTGAGGCGGAGCGACTAAGCAGAGCGGAGGCAAACTGGTCCCAGATAATGACAGAGATATATTGAGTATCGTAGTCATAGGTAACAATAAGTAAGCACATACCTGGTCCCAGATAATGACAGAGATGTCAAGATGAGGGACCAGGCTGTGAGGGGTTGGCTTTATATACATAATCCGATCTGCGAGAAATGACGATGTAATACTGTACAGTTTAGGAACAAGGAAGGTGGCGGAAGCCAGTAGAAGGAGAAGGGTAACAGGTGGATCAGTAATCGATGATGGGGATCAGGTGGGTCAGTAATCGATGGGATTTGACAGTGATGTAATCGTACAAGTAAGGGCGTCGAGACGGTGAGAAAAGGAAAATGATAGGGGCTACATACTTCATGACACTGAGGGTGAGTTTCTCTTATTTGTACCTACACATATTGATACTTACTAGCTAGGTAGCTTTCTTTCTGTTTCGCTCATCGTATAGGTACAAATATCAGCTGTTACTGCCATTTTGGTTCGACACTGAGGCTTTCTTTCTGTTTCGCTCATCGTATAGGATACTTGACCTCTAAGAGGGGTTTTTATTTTTTGTGCACATTGAACACCATAGTATAAGGCCTTATAAGGCCTATAATAAAATTCTGTTTGTTGACTGCTTTCATTTTCATACTATTGATGGCTTGCACTTGACTCAAATTGCATATACTATACTTCTATGTACAGTTGTGACAGACACAGTCATGAGAGGTTTATGTTGTAGCATGCTAGGAGAAAGCTGGAGCTTAAAGGGAGCTACGGGAAGTGCGACCAAGGACAGGAATGACCTAGTAATAGTTGTAAGTGCGAGACATGACCCTTGAGGGGGTTCCTAGAAGGTCCAGGGAGGTCCCTAGGACAATAACCAGAAGTTAGGAGACATAGAAGTATTGAGTAGTATAAATTGTAGTAGCTAGGAACATCAATGTAGGATCATTATAGCTAGTATATAGTGTGAGCTTCAGACGTGAGAGCTCCCAATAGAGTGTGAGCCCAGGAAGGAGGTCCCAGGAAGTGGAGAGTAGCGGTTGGTGTCCTCAAGCAGTGGAGGCAGTAACAGAGAAGCGGCACATAGTTGGGCATAAGAGGAAGCTTCAATGTTACCTAGATCAAGGTCCCAGGGATCGTGAAGCAATTAGGGAGCTTGAGGAGGTTTGGGGGAGGTTGGCTCACTGAAACAATAAACATTTGGGAAGCTTTAGTATTGGTTGAGGGAGAGGTTGAAGACTCACTTGGGTTGCTTAGACATGAAGTAAAAGCATATATTGGATCATTTAGATGATTGTTGATACGAGAAATAGAAGTAGAGAAACTGAGATAGAGAAACAGAGGGTAAAGAGAATTCCGTATAGGTAGCAGGTACAAAGGGACAGGGACTGGACCTATGTAAAGGGTGTGTATTCAAAATATACCAAGCTGGGGATGTTTACACTACGAGGGTACTTATATAGGTGGGATGAATAGGTAAGGAGACTAATAAACAAGCATCTAATGGGGATGGTGTGAAGTGTGGAGTCCATGAGGCTAAATTGATAGGGAATCGTCTGATAGCATATGCGAGTCTCGATGCTGTTGCTTCAGTTGGAGGTTAGTTTTGGTCAGGAGGTTGGCTAGGGTTCCATCATTCATGGAAGGTTCATGGGGGGTTATTTAGGAGGAGCGGAGGAACTGATGTGCCTGCAAAGCAGTTCTGGGATGTCTGGGAGGTTTGAGAAAGGGAGTTTTAGGGACAGGGCATGACAACCAGCCTCAATCATCAATAATATGCCACACAATATCTTTAACACATTGAGGAAGAAATCTTCAAAGGTAGAATATTTAACTGATGTCTGACAATAGATCCCAGCAGTTTGTTCTGGGTGCTTTTATCATCTGCAAAACCTGGTTTTTCAGCTTTGTTAAGATCATGTACACCAGGAAGCCATGCCAGAGGCCACAAGGTGTCTAGGAGTGGAAGGTCAAATAGGACAGTAGTGAAGATATTAACAACACTGCCGTTACACCGCTAGTCTCTGGAAATCGAGAGTAAAGAAGGAGAGAGCCAGAAGCAGTCAAATCGGAGTGGCAGTAATGCTGACAATGAGGAGTGAACCAAAGAACTTATCAGTCCTGAGGATAGAGTGAGGAGAACTTCAAGGCAACAAGCCTAAAGACTTAGAGGACAAGAGAAGAAGATTTAGGGTGATCTAAGATGATCTGAGGAACTACAGTATAGTACAGGCAGTATTTATACCTACTAATTGGTGTATTGGGGCGGAGCGCCAGACTAGCTACTAGGGCTATACATATAGTACCTGCAGGGTAGAGAATAAGACAATAAGAAGAGACTAGGATGAATGGGAATGTGTAGCAAGAAAGAACAATAAGGATGAGATTACAATAAATGGCAGATCTTAGAATACCAAGTGGTGGAGCAGGGCACCGAGGCATGGGCTTGACAAGCTCTGAAAGGAACTGAGAGTGCTTCCCAGCAGCCAAAGCACTTGGAGTAAGTTGAAAATTCTGCTCTGAGTGCTTTGGGCACTGGACTGCACTTTCTATGTAATATCCTTACTCTGGTAAACATACAGGTTTTGCAAATACTTACTGGGAAACACTTTCAACTGCTGTTGGATTATAAGCTAAATATCCATGTTTCATAGATTTGAAACCTTGGCCCTGAAGCTGATGAAATGTGTCACATTGGTATGGTGTTACAAGAGATTCAGATAGATGAGTAAGAGTTATTAAAACTATTTGTGTTTTCAACACTTCAGATGGAGGAACAATTCACATCAAGTGTCAAGTCCATGCCTCGGGCCTCCCTTCCGCCGCTTGGTATTCCGAAGATCCACCTTTATTGTAATCTCTTCTTATTGTTCTTTCTCGCTACACATACCCTTTCATTCTAGTCTCTCCTTATTGTCTTTTATTCTACCCTGCAGGTACTACTCGTATAGCTCCTAGTGGTTAGTCTGGCGCTCCGCACTGCTGCACCGTTCCGTACATATAAATACTGCCTGTACGCTACTGTAGTTCCTCAGTTTAATTATCAACTTAGATCAACTTAGATCTCCCTTCTCAACTTAGCTCTTCTCTAAGTCTTCAGGCTCAACACCTTGAAGTACATTCTACTCGACCTTAGGACTTGAACGTCCTCTGGTCCGCTCCTCGTCATTGGCGATACTGCCGCTCCGACTTGGCTGCTACTTAGCTCCTCTCTCTATACTCTCGATCTCCGGGGACTAACGGCGTAACGGCGGTGTTGTTAATAACTTCACTACTGTCCCACTCATCTTCCGCACTTAGAGACCTTGTGGCCTTGGTACGGTTACACAGTGTACATGATCTTAACAGTATAATTAAACTCAATCTGTTAATGTCGTACTGACATATCATTTTTTATGCCTCCGAAAACCCAAGCTCAATCTAGAGCTAACTCCGAAGAAAATACTTTCTTCACTACAGCCCAATCATTTGCCCCTTTCTCCGACTCTATCTCTGCCATTGGTCAACCATGTCGCCGTAATCGCGGTTTCGGTCCAGCTACTGTCCCTACTATGTCGACTCTTCCTGAAGCCATGGAAGAAGAACAACAATTTGAGTACAGCACTTTGTACACCGGTGACGGACAACCTGTCCAAGTCTTGACCCCTTGCCGTGGACAACCCCCTGTGGTTGCTCCGGCTCGGGGCCGGTCTACTACTTGAATTGAGTCTCCCATCCTCCAAGCCATAGCCCGTCGTACTGGGAAACAACCCCAATGTCGTGCTGCTTCTGAATCTCCTCGTGACCCACCTCCTCATTTCGATTTGGATACTGGTGATCACGACGATCAAGACCCTCCTGTCGACCCCAACGATCCGGGTGCGGACAACAATCATGACGATCTGGATGACGACTCCGGCGGTTTACCGCGTGGTGAACCTGGTGACCCCAGTGGACCTGGCGGTTCCGGCGGTCCTGGTGGTCCTGGTGGACCTGGTGGACCTGGTGGACCTCATTCCCCAATCTCTCCTGACATCCCCAACGAGCAACGTGCTATGTTGCAACTTCTCTCGGGATTCAAGGGTTCCATTGAAACCCTCATTGAAACCCTCGGTACCGTTCTCGCCGCACTCGGTTGTCCCTCTGACAGCTCTGAATCCAAGAGCAAGGTCAAGGAGCCAGAGGTATTCGACGGTTCGGACCCCCGAAAACTCAAGACGTTCTTCGTCAATCTCGCCCTGGTCTTCAATGACCATCCAAAGTACTTCACCAACCAATGGAAGGTGAATTATACTCTTTCCTATCTCAGTGGGTCAGCCAAAGAATGGTTTGTCCCTGATATCCTCGACCCGGATCTCGACTCGCTGCCGGCCTGGACGTCGTCCTTCAAGGCCCTTGTAAAGGAGCTACAGGACAATTTCAGCGTTTACGATGCGCAAGGCGAGGCCGAAGATTCTCTCGATAATCTTAAGATGAAGGAAACTGTCATGCCTCGACCATTATCCACAGCCCTCTTAATGGTGACGACCAGGACAGCCCCAGTATCAGCCAAACACTCTCACCCCTCAGTACCGATCCACGCCCGTACCTCCCCAGATCCACGCCTGTACCTATCCAAGACAGCTCCTAAACCTCCCCCGACACGCGTCGAAACCCTCCTACACCTACCCCATTAAGATACTAATCTCGATTACACGCCTCATGGCCCCTGATGTTCCCTTGATCACTTCCTGTACCTATTTAAGTAGCTCTGATACGTCCCGAAGCCCCAGCTTGGTATATTTTGAACACACACCCTTTTGCATAGGTCCAGTCCCTGTCCCTTTGTACCTGCTAACCATACGGATTTCTCTTTACTCTCTGTTTCTCTACCTCTGTTTCTCTCTACTTCTGGCTATTGTCTCTCTGATCATCTATACGATCGAATATACGCTTTCACTTCAAGTCTAAGCCTTCCGAGTGAGTCCCCGAGCTCCCTCGAACATTACTAAAGCTCCCCAACGCCTACCCGTCTTGGTGAGCTACCCTTCCCCAAACCTCCCAGAGCTCCCTAGCTACTTCGTAAGCTTCGGGACCTCGATCTAGGTAACGTCGAAGCTACCCCTCACGTCGGACTACGTATTGCTTCTCCGTTACCACCTCCCACACTCGAGGACGTCCATCCTCAAGCTCAGCCCCCAGGGACCTACCCTCCCTGACATATCCCTTCTCGGGAGCTTACACTCTCGAGACCCAGTTGCATACACGACCTACTCGATCCTATATTGACGTTCTAGCGAGTACAACTCCTACTACGCAATACCGTACGGTCCCGCACTCTTCCTTAACCTCCCTACGCCTTAGGGACCTCCCTGGACCTCCTAGGAACCCCCTCAAGGGTCATCATCTCGTCGTTCCAGGCACTACTAGGTCATTCCCATCCTCGGTCGCGGTTCTCGTAGCTCCCTTCGAGCTCCAGCCTGCTCCTAGCACGCTACAACATAAAACTTCATATACCAAACCTACCCTAAGACCCATTTTGACCCAGGTCTTACAGAAACCAAGAACATCCGGAAATACAACATCCGGTTCAACACCCTGGCTGCTAGTACCAACTGGGATTCTGCTGCCCTGAAATGGGCTTATGGACGAGGCTTAGCTGAGCGCATCAAGGACGAAATGGCGCATTTGCCCGAGCCGGCGACGCTCGCCGATTATTGTCAGGAAGTTCTTCGTATTGACAACCGTTATTGGAAACGCGAGGAAACTAGGAAGCGTGAGGCAGGTAAGCCTTTCATTGCTCGGAACCCGAAGAAGGGTTCCTCGGACTTACTGGTTCTCCTAACCAGCAAAACAACTCTCAGCCATTTGGCTCTTCGGCGCCGTTTACGCCGAAGCCTAAAACTTTCTCTGGTGGTAAGCCTAATAACAATGGTAAGCCCCAGAACTCTTCGAATTCCGGCCAATCCGGCGGTCAGCGCCCCGCGTTTTACCATCTAGGAGCAGATGGTAAGGTACTTCCCTCTGAACGGGAAAGAAGGATGAAGAACAATCTTTGTCTCTTCTGCGGTGGTAAGCATCAGATTGCTGACTGCAATAAGCAAAAGGCCCGAGAGTCGAAGGGCCGCGCTGCTGAGGTTGAAGAAACCCCCGAAGCAACCATTGAGGTTGTTGAAGAGGAATCGGAAAACTAGTCCGCAGCTCTTGTTCCCCGGTACGAAACGGGAGCTGCGTTGATCAGGTTCGTACCTCACCTGGGGAGTTATATCTCAACGCGTCCGCTCTTTCTTCTATTGAACGATCTCTTGTAATATCATTGACTACTGAATTTCCTTTATCCGATTCGGCCGCGCCGGCCGAACCTATCTCTGCTCTTCTTAAATTTCCTACTCTTGTTGATTCTGGTTCTACTGACTCTTTCATTGATACTCGTTATGTTTCTCAAAATTCTATTCCTACGACCAAAATTTCTCCTGTTAATCTTCGTCTCTTTGATGGTTCATTATCTTCTAAACCCATTACCGATATGGCGAATATCGCCATTCGGTTCCCTTCTGGCTGTCACGAAGCGGCAGAGGCGGAGTGACTAGCGGAGCAGGAAGCGGGGTGATTAAGCCAGGCAGAGAGGCGGAGCGACTAAGCAGGTGAGTGAGGCGGAGCGACTAAGCGGAGCGGAGGCGAACTGGTCCCAGATAATGACAGAGATATATTGAGTATCGTAGTCATAGGTAATAATAAGTAAGCACATACCTGGTCCCAGATAATGACAGAGAGGTCAAGATAAGGGACCAGGCTGTGGAGGGTTGGCTATATATACATAATCTAGTCTGCGAGAAACAACGATGTAATACTGTACAGTTCAGGGGCAAGGAAGGAGGCGGAAGCCGATAGAAAGAGAAGGTGGGTCAGGTGGATCAGTAATAGATAGATCAGTAATCGATGGAGATTGACAGCGATGGGATGATGTATTGTACAAGTAAAGGCGTCGAGACGGTGAGAAAGGGAAAATGATAGGGGCTGCGTACTTTATGACATTACCCCCCTCCTTATGACCATTGCCCTCGATGGTCAAGGTTTTGCCGCTGTCGGATGTTTTTTGTGAAAGGCCCGAACAATTTTTGGTGCCCGGCTGAGGTTGGGTGCGGGTTCCCAAGAGTTGTGTCCTGCATCGTAACCTTTCCATTTTACTAGATATTCCAACTTCTTCCATCGTACCCGACTGTCCAAGATCTCCTCCACTTCATATTCCGGTTCATCTTCATCTTCTAAGTACACCGGCTCTGGTGGTGTTGGTATTTCGCCATTGATGGGGTTACCTTTCCATGGATATAGTTTGTCGACATGAAAGACAGGATGAAGGCGGTCTAATGACAAGGGAAGGCCAAGGCGGTAATCCAGAGGTCCGACTTTCTCCAGAATACGGTAAGGTCCTAGCTGTCGGTCTCCTAGTTTTTCACTGGATAGCTGCAGGTTAATGTCCTCCGCACTTAGCCAAACTAGGTCCCCAACTTTGAATTGATGCACTTTTCGCTTCCCACGTTCGTATCCCTCCTTTTGTTGCTTCTTTCCTAGATGTAAGGCAGCTCCAGCATCCTGTCGCGCTTCTCGGAGAATCCGTATGCGGTCATCCACCGCTGGAATGCCGCTGCGTTGACCAACCGGGATATTGAACAGGGGAAGGTATCCGTAGGTTAACTCGAATGGGGACATGCCTAGGGCCGAGTGAGTCCGCGAGTTAATCACAAACTCCGCCATGGGGAGGTGTTCTGCCCAGTCATCTTGTCGTCGTCCCACATAGAGGCGGATGTATTTTTCCACTTCCTGATTTGCGCGTTCAGTTTGGCCATTGGACTGAGGACGATATCCGGAGGTTAGATCTGATTTAATTCCCAGTCTAGCGAGGAGGGATCGCATGAGTTTAGCTGCGAACTGAGGTCCGCGGTCGGATTTGAAGTGGAGGGGAAGACCATGGAGACGGAAGATTTCTCGGTAATAGATATCGGCGACACCTTCGGCTGTAATGGAGCTGGTGCAAGGAATAGCATGGATTTGTTTTCCATACAGGTCTGTACAGACCAAGACTGCGTCATATCCCTGGGAGTTAGGCAATTGTGTTATCAGGTCGACCCCTACCTCTTCCCATAGGCCGGATGGTACATCCAGTGGTTGAGTCACAGCTCGTGGGTGCCGTTGGATCTTCTTGCGGGCGCAAATCTCGCATCCCTCAACGTATTTCTCCACAAAAGAACGCAGTGTCGGCCACCAGAAGTGGGTGCTGACCAGGTCAAGTGTCCCATGTAATCCGGGATGTCCAGCAGTTGGATGATCATGGCATTGACGGAGTACCTCGGTGCGTAGATTGTTGTCTGCTGGTACATATACCCGGCCCCGGTAATAGACCAACCCGTTGTCCTCCTCCCATTCAGCTATCCCATTGGCCAAGCGTTGTAACCCGTGCTTCTTGACTGTTTCCAGACCTTCCAGTACTTGTGCTTCCCGTTCTGAGGCTTTCCGAATACGATCCTCTAGGGGGTTCCGTAGGATTGAAGCGGCGATTTTGGTGAAGTGGCCAGGTTTAAGGACGGTCTGTTGCTGATTGTCATCGCTATCTGATACATGATGTACTGCCATACGAGAAAGAGCATCAGCTTGGGTGTTTACTCGGCCAGGACGGTGGATCATATGAAAATCAAACCGTGATAGGTATAGGGCCCATCGGGCTTGTCGACGGGTAAGGTCTTGTGCTGTGCGCCAGAATTCAAGGTTGGAGTGATCGGTGATAATGTCGAATGGTTGTGGAAGTCCTTCCAGGAAATTCCTCCAGTCCTTCAATGCTTCAATGATGGCAAGCATCTCCCGATCATATATTTCATAGTTCCGTTCTGCTGGCTGCATGGATGCCGATCTGAAGGCTACCGGGTGCCACTGACCATCGTCTTGCTTCTGCATGAGGGCGCCTCCCGTAGCAAAGCCTGATGCGTCTACCTCAATTCGAGTGGGCCGATCTGGCGCCCATAGAGCAAGGATTGGTGCGGAGATGAAGGCCTCTCGAAGGGTGTCAAATGCCTCCTGTTGTGTACCAGTCCAGTTAAAGCTGGTATCCTTCTTGGTTAGGTCATTCAAAGGTCGAGCTATTCTTGCAAAATTTCGGATAAAGCGCCGGTAGAAGTTTGCAAACCCCAAAAATCCTCGCAGTTCCCGGAGGTTGGTAGGGACTGGCCAGTCACGAACAGCCGCTACTTTGACCGGATCCATTCTCACCTCCCCTTCTGAAATGATAAGTCCCAGGTATTCGATCTGTTGCTGTTCAAATTCACACTTCTCTGGGCGCAAATAGAGGTCGTGCTTTTCTAGTCGCATTAATACTTCCCGTACCACTTGTCGGTGTTCCTTGAGGTCGTTACTGAATATGAGGATGTCGTCTAGGTAGACTGCCACCTTGCCAGCTGCAATGAGATCAGCAAATATCGCATTCATAAGTGCTTGGAATGTGGCAGGGGAATTCGTGAGACCGAAGAACATAACCTTAGGCTCGAACAAGCCCCGAGTTGTTGCAAATGCGCCTTTCCATTCATGCCCCTTCTTAATCCGCACATTATTGTAGCCCCAGCGAACGTCAAACTTGGTGAAATATCGCGCTCCCTGAAGCCGGCTAATGATATCAGCAACTAATGGGAGAGGGTATCGGTTCTTCACAGTATACTCATTCAGTTTCCGGTAGTCCTGTACGAAACGGAGTTTCCCATCCTTCTTCTTGACGAAGAAGACTGGAGATGAGATGGGTGACTTTGAGGGAACGATGTAGCCTTTCCGTAGGTTTTCTTCTAGAAAGCGGTCGAGTTCCTCCTGCTCGTTCAAGGACATTGGGTAGATCTTTGTCCGCATGGTTGCTGGTGCTCCGGGTACAAGATCGATAGCGTGATCCCAGGGCTGATGGGCAGGTAACCGCTCAGAAGCAGATTCGGAGAAAACCTTCTTGAAGTCTCGGTACTGCTCAGGAACCATCTCCTCAAAGGTTTTAATGGGTTTATCGCGGTTAGCCTCCTCTGCTAGTTGTTGAGAATAAGTGAACCCTGCTGAGCACCATACTTCCTCTGTTTGTTCTTCCAATATCCCCGCTTTCACCCATGCCCGACGCGTTTTGTGATTGGCTCGTATTCGGTGTATTGGGGATTCCTCCGTTGCTGTTATGACTTCATTCTCCTCTAGGTCTGCCCCAGTGTGATTGGGTTCACGTTGGGATCCTTTGTTCAGGAGTTCCTGGATTGGACTATCGGTTGTAGACGCCACTAGGTGAGGGTGTGAAGTCTGCTCATCTTCTACTTCCTCTATATGTACCCGGGGTGGCTTTACTGAAAGTCGTCCCTTCTCCCAGTCAATCTCTGGATTTACCTTCCGTAACCAGGGGAGTCCGAGAATAATATCCTCTCCTCCTAAGTTTGTGATCAGGAAATCCATCCATCGCTCCTGGTTATCCACTGTGAGTGCTAAGCGTGCAAAGTGGGTGATTCGCCCGGCTCGGTTAGGTGTACCATCAATATTGAATACATCGATTGGTTTATGGAGGGGTGCGCAGGTTACGTGATTTCTGGTGGCAAAGTCTTGGTTTAAAAACAGGGCGGTAGCTCCACAGTCTACCATGGCTGCGGTTGTTATACTATGGTTCCTTCCTCTCAGTTTCGCATGAATTCGGAAATGTGGGGAGCTGGAATTTAATTCCCAAATAGATGATATTGTACATGATGGGAGCGAGTCATACGAAGAGGTAGCGAACATAGTAAACTGATTATGGGGTACTCTCGGTGCAGCCGGAGCGGGTACCCTCTTTAAAAACCCTGCTGAAAACCAGAGGACGGAGGAGACATGGCATTAGCACGGTCCAACAATTCCCTTATTTGTCCAATTTGGGTGGAGAAGTCCTGATTAGCGGGGCTCGGTGTAGCAGGTCCAGCGACAGGTGTTGGGATTGAGGCGGCAATCTGAACTGATTCGTTTGGGAATAAGGTAAATGGTGCCGCCGTGGCTGAGATCTGCTGACGGCGAGGCTGTTGGCGTCGGCCACGGTCGCGACTAAGTCCCATGAACTTGTCCTGACAGACGGATTCTAGGTGTCCCCGGCGTCCACAGTATCGGCAGGTAGTCTCCTTGTGTGGGCAATTCTGCTTAACATGGCCTTGAGCTCCACAACCAAAACATCGTCCGCGCATACGGGCAAGGAAGGCCTCCCTGCTATTCCCAGTGTTGGTATGAGTAGCATCAATGTCCATGGCGTGAGGGTCGGCAGGGGTAATGTGAGCGGTGTGTGCGGGAGCGTGTCCGGTGTTTCGGCCGGTCATGGTGGGATCATGCAGGTAGACATCCACCGATATGGCTCGTTTGATTGCCTCTTTCAAAGTCGGAGCGATTCCTTGGGCGATGTTTACGATAATAAGGTGTTGTCGGATCTCCGGAAGTAAGGCGGTGAAGAAGCGTTCCCGTAAATCAATATCAGACATTTCAGTCCGATCTCCGATATCCTTGAACTTCTGGGCAAATTCTGCAACTGTCTGCCCTTTACTTTGTCTGAGGTTCTTGATCTCGCTACGGGCTTCCATACCTGGGTCCATTGGTTCAAACCGCTGGCTAAATTCCTTCAAGAACGTATCCCAGTTTCCTCCGAAAGGGGGATTCTCTGCACTGAAGTGTAACAGATGGGGAGTTGCCCAATCTCCAGCACTTTCTGTGAAGAAGCCCAGGGCGGACTTGATAAGTTTAACTTGGCTCTTGGCGAGATCCGGTTGTTCTGACGCCCAATTTTGGAACTGAGCCATGAAGCGACGAGCTTCAGCACCATCTTTACCCTTGAAGACCTCAGGTTTGTTCATGCTTGACTTGGATGATGAGCGTTCCTCCATCGCTGTAGCAAGGCTGGCTACTTGTCTGATGAGCTGAGCCATGAGATCCTCAGCAGAGGTATTTGGGGCAGGCGGGACAGGAGTTGACATGATGGGAGTAGGCAATCGGGGTTGGGGAATTGGCAGGAAGGTTATATTGCTCACAGTGAGTGGCTCTCGGATCGAGTTCGAAAGGGCGTTGGGGCAAGGTTGAGACTGGCAATCGCGCCAAGTATCGTTGTTGTTGTGGGCGTGAGCTTGGTCTCTGGGGTCAAGTGCGTGCGGGAGTGCGGAGCAGTCTATACTGGCAGCAGGTGTTTCAGAATCGGGCGGGACTGGGGAAGACGTGGTGTCTACGGATCCTGCAAGGACAACCTTATCGGTAGGCTGTCAGTGCAGTAATGGATCTTGACCTAATGTCACGAAGCGGCAGAGGCGGAGTGACTAGCGGAGCAGGAAGCGGGGTGATTAAGCCAGGCAGAGAGGCGGAGCGACTAAGCAGGTGAGTGAGGCGGAGCGACTAAGCGGAGCGGAGGCGAACTGGTCCCAGATAATGACAGAGATATATTGAGTATCGTAGTCATAGGTAATAATAAGTAAGCACATACCTGGTCCCAGATAATGACAGAGAGGTCAAGATAAGGGACCAGGCTGTGGAGGGTTGGCTATATATACATAATCTAGTCTGCGAGAAACAACGATGTAATACTGTACAGTTCAGGGGCAAGGAAGGAGGCGGAAGCCGATAGAAAGAGAAGGTGGGTCAGGTGGATCAGTAATAGATAGATCAGTAATCGATGGAGATTGACAGCGATGGGATGATGTATTGTACAAGTAAAGGCGTCGAGACGGTGAGAAAGGGAAAATGATAGGGGCTGCGTACTTTATGACACTGGCAAGCTGCTCCTATTACCCTTTTATGTTACTCACTTAGATTCATCTTGTAAAGCAGTATTAGGTTACAGTTTCTTATCCCGCTACAATCCGTTGATTGACTGGGCATCTCGAAACATTACGTTCCGTAACACTTCACACTTTGATTCTCCACAGACGTCTGTGCCTTCTGCCATCAACCCCGTTGTTGCAAAGGTTGCTGTTCCGCTACCGGAACCTTCGCCGTCGGTTTCACCGACAATTCTGGAGACCCCTCCTGGGGACTCACCTCGCTCTCGCTCTCGTTCCCGCTCTCGGACGTTACGGGCTAAGCTCCTCTCGTCTAAATTCCGCTTTGAACCCATCTATTCCTATCCTACGGTCTCTCAATTCGCTGCTCAACTGGAAACTCCTGAGGTCGACATTGCACTTGTCAGTGCTGCAGTCTTTAATAGGGCTTGCAAGGATGCTGGTATGGAACCCATCCTTCTTCGTGCTATCCACTCAGAGGTCGCGGCCCGCGCCGCCGGCCGCTCCTCCACCACTCCTACTGTCCCTCCACTCCATCATTCTATCCCAGAAGAGTATGCTGAGTTTGCAGACGTCTTCAACGAGATTGCTGCAGATTCATTACCTGAACACAGACCCTACGACCTGAAGATTGACTTGGAAGAAGGCGCTTTGCCGCCTCTCGGCCACATTTATCCTTTGTCTGAAAAGGAGTTAGTTGCCCTTAAAGACTTTATTGACAAACAGCTGGCTACTGGTGCCATCACCCCATCATCCTCTCCTCACGGCGCTCCGGTCCTTTTTGTTCCGAAGAAAGACGGCAAACTTCACCTTTGCGTCGATTTCCGTGGACTCAATCGTACCACCAAAAAGGATCATTACCCTCTCCCACTCATATCAGATCTTCTCGACGCTCCGAAAAGAGCTAAAATATACACCAAATTGGATCTCGCTCACGCTTATCATCTGGTCAGAATCACTGAAGGTGATGAATGGAAGACCACCTTTCGGACCCGCTACGGCTCCTACGAATGGAAGGTTATGCCGTTCGGCCTTACGAACGCCCCTGCGGCTTTCCAGCGGTTTGTTAATGACATCTTCTCTGACATGCTCAATCTTTGTGTCATCATCTATCTTGACGATATTCTGATCTACTCTGATATGCCAAAAGAACACCGAGAACACGTCAAGGAGGTTCTTCGGCGATTACGGAAACATCGGCTTTATGCCAACCCTGAGAAGTGTGAATTCAATATGGATACTGTTGAGTATTTGGGTTATATTCTTTCTCCTGACGGATTAACTATGTCCAAGGAGAAAGTTCAGACAGTTCTAGAGTGGCCGGTCCCGAGGAAGGTTAAGGACATTCAGTCCTTCTTGGGTTTCGCAAATTTCTATCGTCGTTTTATTTATAATTATAGCGATATCGTTGTGCCGATGACTCGGCTTACCCGAAAAGGCGCTCCCTGGATCTGGGACAGCAGCTGTCAAGAGGCCTTCGAAAACCTCAAAATCGCTTTTACTTCTGCGCCGATACTGGCCCATTGGGAGCCGAATCGCCCACTTATCGTGGAGACCGACGCTTCTGATTACGCCATTGCGGCTATTCTTTCCATCCAATATGCTGACGGTGAAATTCATCCTCTAGCCTTCCTTTCCAGAACGCTTCATGCGGCGGAACTCAACTACGATACACACGACAAAGAGCTACTGGCCATCTTCGAGGCCTTTAAAGCTTGGCGTCATTATCTGGAAGGTTCGGGTGATCCGGTGGACGTCGTCACTGATCACAAGAATCTTGAGTATTTCTCTACTACCAAGGTTCTTACACGCCGACAGGTCCGATGGTCAGAATTTTTGCATCAATTTAATATGGTCATTCGCTTCCGGCCGGGGAAACTCGGCGAGAAACCTGATTCGATAACTAGACGCTGGGACGTCTACCCTAAAGAGGGGGATATCGGCTACGCCCAAGTGAACCCTCACAACTTCCGTCCTATCTTTACTAACGAACAACTCACTGCGTCTCTTTGAGCTACCTTCTTGGAAGGCCCGGTTTTACGAGCCTCGATTATCATGGATATCGAAGCCCTACACCAAGCCATCATCCTCGCCCTTCCCGCCGACCCGAGCTCCGTTGTTGGTTTGGAACTTGCAAAAGATCCTTCCAATGAACGTTGGAGCTTAGGTAGTGACAAGCTACTACGCCTTGACGACCGTATTTATGTTCCGAATCACGGCGACCTTCGCCTTCAAGTCCTTCGTTATTTCCATGATCATCCACTCTCCGGCCATTTCGGCCAGAACCGCACTCTAGAAGCTGTACGTCGTCAATACACCTGGCCCAAGGTCAGAGACTTTGTTCGTGACTACGTTACCTCTTGCACTATCTGTGGTCGCAATAAGCCCCGCCGTCATCGGCCTTACGGCTTGTTGAAACCTCTGCCGGTTCCGGTTCGACCATGGGATTCCATCTCCATGGACTTCATTGAGCAACTGCCAATGTCGAATGGCTATACAGCTATCCTAGTCGTTGTGGATTGATCTTCCAAACAAGCTATATTTATTCCAACTCACGACACCATTACTTCCGAACAACTAGCTGAGCTTTTTGTTATTCACGTCTTCTCTAAGCATGGTGTTCCTAATCATGTTACTTCCGATTGTGGTTCCGAATTTGTTTCGGCGTTCTTCCAGGCTCTCGGTAAAGCGCTCTCCATGGAACTTCACTATACCTCTGGATACCATCCGGAAGCCGATGGGCAAACTGAGCGTGTCAATCAGACTCTCGAACAGTACATCAGGATCTATTGTTCCTACCAACAAGATGACTGGTCGCCTTTACTTCCGATCGCCGAGTTCGCCTATAACAACGCTCCCAATGCTTCCACTGGTATTACTCCATTCTGTGCTAACAAAGGATACCACCCAAACATCACCGTTCGGCCCGAGGTCGACATGAAGTCTGATCTAGCCAGAGACTTCGTCGTCAATCTCGATGAACTCCACGTCTTCCTTCGAGAGGAAATCCTTCTAGCTCAATCTCGTTACAAGGAACAAGCTGACAGGAAAAGAATCTCGCACCCGGAGTTCCCGATCGGCTCCGAAGTTTTTGTTCTTGCTAAGCACATTCGTTCTACTCGTCCTACTGAAAAATTCTCAGAAAAATATCTTGGTCCTTTCAAGGTCATCAGTCGACCTGGTACTTTGTCTTACGAGCTCAAGCTCCCAGACTACCTTCGCCGAATTCATCCGGTTTTCCACGTCTCACAGCTGGAGCCGGTTACGCCGAATCCATTCCCAAATCGTACTCAATCTCCTCCACCTCCAATTGAAGTTGATGGTGAAGAGGAGTACAACGTTGCCGAAATCCTCGACTCCAAGCTGGACAGAAGGTACAAATGTTGTCCTCTACGTTATTACATTCGGTGGGCCGGTTATGAAGGTACCGACGATGAATTCTCCTGGGTAGCTGCTGATGAATTACATGCTGATGAACTGGTACCCGCATTCCATGCTCGATACCCTTTGAAACCTGGACCTTGATCACACAAAATCATTTTATTCCTTTCCCCGCTTCCGCCGTGCTCCGCCGAAGTTTACTTCGTGTGTTTAGAGGGTAAACACGATGATAGTAAATTGAGTGTTTACCTCTCTCTCTTATTTGCTTATTATAGTTCCTTTAATCACAGTTTTCATTTAGCTTCCATTTACACTTACACTACTTATACTAAACTAATTTACTTCTTACGCCGCTTCGCGGCCCGTTCGCTTCTCAATCTCAAAAAATTGCGTCGATATTTTTTTATATACAAGTCCAAGAAACAAAACGATACAACGAGGGCAGGGTTACAAGAAGATTACAAGAAGAGGGCCGAAGGGCCGATGTCCGATGTCCGTAGATACTCTACTCCGCCCTTTCCTTCCCCTTCTCCGACTGCGCCTTAGCCGGCGCCGGTTCCTCCTCCACCATCTCTTCTTCATCTCCTTCCCCATCTTCCTCCATTCCCATTTCCTCCACCTCTTTCTCTCTCTCGCGATCTTCTTCTTCATCGCTGTCCATTACCCTTCTCCGCTTCTTCGGCAATTCCGACGGTCCGGCCTGCGGCATTTCCGGGGGTGTTCTCCTCCTCCTCGCGGCATCTGTTACTAGCCAATCCAGCTTCCGGTTCATGTGTCGATGGTAGGTGTTGGCCTTCACCTGCCCATCCCGAAGTTGTCGGTTGTCCGCTAGTAGTTGAGCCACCTGGCTCTCCAAGACAGCCAGGCGCTCGCCGGTCGGGTTGGAACCACCCTCTCGCTTCACAGTCGACGGCCGTTGATATGCTGACTCTGGGCTATGCATAAAATGCTAATGCAAGCTTTAACACTCACACCAACACCAACACAAACCATCATCAAACACTAAGTTCAAGGGGGTTTATCATTGAAAAAGCAAGATCACACTGCAACTCCACAAATATCTACATCATGTGGGTATAATGTTGAGGTTGAATAGTTTTTCTTCTCGAGATTCTATCAAACTCGGGCATGCTAAATCTTTCTTTGACTTTATCTGAACTGAACAAAACCTCTGATTTGTATTATACACTACAAGTACAATCCACAGAAAGAGTGTGCACTACTCACAGCACTCTGACTGCTATTAACTCTGAAGCATAATGGTAATCTGTGACTTTGAACTTTCTTTCTTTCTATCTTTCTTAAACTCTAACTTGTTTAAAGTGAAAGTTAACACTGTATCATCTTTGTTTAAAGTGCACTTGTCACTACAGCCAGAAGCTACTAACCAACCAACCAAATCCTCTCAGAAGTGGGGGGGGAAAGTGCTTCTTCTTATTTAGAGGCCAGCACCCTCCTTATATATCCTCAAAACAACCCTTGACAACTGATATCAATCATTGTAGCATGTGGAATTCTTGTAGCATGTGCTGATTTTGATGGAAATCATGCTGCATCTCGGAGTAGCATGTGGACCTGTTGTACCATGTGCTACCTTTGATGGAAATCATGCTGTACCTCGGAAGGCTTTCCGGATGAGGGACATATGCTAAATCATTTCTGATATTCTCGGAATTAACTCCAGAGGTCCGGAGTATTGTTATCTTTTAATCTAATCATTCAGCTCTATTGCAATGTCATACAAAGATGAAGCTCGGAACACTTTAATCCTGCAGATATTGTCACAGTCCAAGTCAAACACAAGTGTGGGTTTTAGTATTAGAGCTTTATTATTTGGAAATACAACTGTATTATGCTACGAAGACCCACTTAAGTGTCATTCAGATGCAATCACTGTGTAGTTCTGTGTGTTTTCTCTGAATACAATGTACTGTTCAGTCTCAGCATCACTGATAGTACTTTACAGTTGAAAATGCATAATTACTGCATTATAGACTCAAATAAAAATGGGTCATATCATCCCCCCTTTTCTTAATATGAACTGTCCTCAGTTCACTGAGCTATACAGGTTCTGGGGCTTTGACTTTCAACTATTTCAATACTGAGCTTGTACAATACATGGAATAACAAGTGTCAAGTTGAACTCATTTTCTCTGCTGTTGTTAAATCCTGCAAGTTCAGCCTCTGCATTTTACTGCAAGCTTCAAGACATTTTAGCACAACATACTGTTTACTCATTGCTTATTATCTAGCTTTCAACTGTCAATCTTTTTCTATATATCAGAAGCTTTCAAATCATGCATAACTATCAGTTATTGCACCAGCTTCAACTCATAAGTACTTTATTCAGTTCTGACAAGCTTCAGTGCTTATCTTCTTATTCAGGCAAACTGCTACTTTTAACATTAACAGACTTTCTTTGCAAATGACATCTATCCAAATTGTTCAATAGCTCAAGCTACTGGTACTTATTGTGACAATCTGAATTGTGCTTTCAAAGTCCTACTATGCTTTCAAGGATTGCTCCATATTATATTTTTCAATTTCAAGCTACATATTTCTGTTCATGTTTCTTTTAGAGTATAACTTCCACTTAAGATTATTCTCATCTCGAAGTTTTTACTTTTCAACTTTTGACCTGGATTTTATATTCAATCTTGTGCTCAAAATACTGTCTTTCCAGCTCATTGTTTGACACTAGTTAAACAATGGACTATTCATTCTTTATTACAAGACATTCTTTTCAATGGTTTAGCTCAAGTTCATGAATACAAGACATCAGCAAATAATTGACTTTCTTCAAGTCCTTCTTAACTTTGAATTTGAATGTATGTGACAGTTGATTGCTTATGCACTTGCAGCTTCAATTCAGAGTAATGACATTGAGCACTTAAGCTGCTTCTGCACTGTACAACACTTCACTCTCAGAATTCAGTTTTCTGGATTTGTTTACTGTGATCAAACTATCAATGGAGACTGTAAATCTCTGAAAGTTTGACAGCAACAGAACTACAATGCAATAAGTTCTTCACTTGTCTGGACATTAACATGATTATACTGTTGATTGTGTATCTGAGTCAGTACAATTGAACATGATTTCTGAAACCAAGTTGCTAAACTTTGCTCCTGCTTTTTCTTCTTGTTCTTGAGCTGAGTGTTTCAAACACTACTATCTTACATTTTTGGAACAGCCAAGTTTGAATTACATATGGCTGTGCTCTTCATTGCCAAGTTCTAGTTCTTTAATTCTGTGTTCATTCCATTTTCAAGCTACAATAACCTTTGGTTTTGAAGGGGTTCTTCTCAGAGGAGTTCTACTTTCTTATGCTTTGGTAAGGTAAACCTGATTCATGTTCATGATATTTATCTGAATCAATCTGAACAGGTTCAACAATCGTAAGTTCAATGATGTTCCATGTGTACTTGTCCAACATCAAAGTCATTCAATCAATGCTTTCTATACACAGATCATTCTGCACACAAGAATATGACAAACAACATATATATACTACTGTTCTTGTGATTTTTCTTCCACTTCATTTCCAATGAACATTCTGTTGTTTCCATTCAAATCTTCTCAGAGACAATTTGTTCACTTCACAAGATTATTGTCTGATTAAGACCAAGATCTTCTTTATCATGCTGAACCATTAAAGTTTGGATACAACAATTATTCTGTTGAACATTTACAATTTGGGTTCCAATGTTTAATTCCACTCAAAAGTTGCATAAGTACAAACTATGCTGACTCTGATATCAAATAGAATGTAACACACTTGTCAACAGGATCATCATCTCCTACAAGCCTTTTCAAGGTATTGCTGTAACAATTTACAACTTAACAGTATATTGTCGATTTTCATTCTTGAGAAATCATTCAGTACTTGGTTATAACTTCAAACTTTGACCAAGAATTGAAATCAAACCTTCAAATCTTTTCTCCACTGGCAGAACAATCAAGAATATAACAGACAACAAAACCAAGTCTCTGTGAGCTACAATACACACAAAGTTGTTTCCATTCAAGCTTTTTGTTTCAAAGACATGAAACTATTCTTTCTCAATGTTTTATTGTCTCGTTAGGTCCGGACTCTTCTTTATTATGCAGAGTCCTAAGGCTTCAAATACAATGACTGTTCTGTCAAACATCCACAACATAGTGAATTTATATTCATGATATTCTCTTCAAGAAATCTGAATGGACACTTTTCAGAGTTTCCTACTACAATCATAAGCTCGATGTTCCATGTATACTTGTCCAAAATCACAAGTATTGATGCTTTTCTATAGACCAAATATTATGGAAACAAAAATATGACAAGCAATAGAACCAATGTTTTGTGGGTTTCCAACATTTCATTTGCAGCAAATGCAATAATGTCTTGCCAGAGGTTCCATTCAAATTGTTTCAGAAAATGGGACAATGCTTCAATGTCTTGACTGAATTCTTTTCTATTATACAGGACCATCAAATTCGGATATTTGTTAAATATCTACAGCATGATTTCCATGTTCATTCACTTTCAAAGTTGTATAGATACAAACTATGCTGACTTTGATATCAGATAGAATGTAACAAATTTATAAACAAGACTATGATTCATGCACCTTCTCAAGCCTTTGCTGTGAACAGTTCCCAACTTAACACTGTACTGTTGTTTTTCATTGCCAAGTAGGATTGTGTCTATAACTTTGAACTTCAACCAATAATTGATGAGAAGTTCTCCTCTTGTGTCTCAATTCTCAAATCTTCATTTCAGGACTTGCAACAAGTCATTCTTTTCATTTTCACTCTTGTACACATGTATTCAGTATACATTTCTTCAATACATCTTATGAAGTTCATGAATTCAAGACCAACTTACTTCAAATTCAATTCCCATATCAATCTCATTATTCATAAACTCTATTCAATATCTAATCATTCCTTGAACTAGAAGTGGTGTTGCTTTATCAAAGAAAGCATCAACAATCATGAGACTTGTTGAATATTCAATTCAAAGAGATTTTGAATTCCCGAGGTTCAAGTTTCTTGTCTATTCAAGTTATGTACTCAAACTGATTTTCAAGATAACAACCACTGACTTCATTTGTAGTTTTCTAATCAAGGCCTCTTTTGAACCATAAGCTTTTCTGTGTCTCCAGATTAACTTCTTTTCTTGAATAATGAACCATACAAAACAGAGTCCAACATTCATTTCTTCTTTCTTCTTTTTGTCAAGTTGCATTAAAACTAGCTTGTCATTTCCTTGACATGATTTCCGAGATTTGTTTTCTGGAATGCATGTTGTGAAACTAAGGGTCAGATCCCATAATCTCTTCAACTACTTCTGAACTCGGAAGTTCACCTGATTTCATTCTGGACTTTCCAAGCATTAAACTTCAAGAATCAACTCTATATCTTGCATGCAAATAAATATAGCATAATTTAACTTGTGCTTGGTCAATGTGCAGAATTAAATCCTTTGGGATATAGAAGCATTCATTTCCTGCATAATGTACTGTAAAAGCAAGGGACAAATCCCATAGCTTCTCCAATTTCATTCTCTACTTGCTAAGCTTTAAACATTGAGGTTCTTCTCTGAATCTAGTTTTCTCAAATAAATAATGCATACTTCAACCTCTGCATGATCAAAGTACAGAATCCTATTCTTTGGTATACAAAAGCTGTTGAAGCTATAACAATGTTTCATAATGTTACAACACTTGATGCTGTTGAAGCAGTCAAGAATCAAAGAGAAAAGTACAAGTGAAATCAATATCTTTGAGCTTTGTTGCTTTTTCTGAGTGTTTTTGTGCTTTGATGGATTTTCTTTATGTTTTTGTTCTTTTCAAATCAAGGACTTTTCCAATGTTTTTGGTGTCTTTGGTTGAAGACTTTTCAATACTGAGTGTAGTATGGAATAATTTCAAGACATGACTGCAACAGTAGTATGCAGTTGACCATTCTGTGCAATAGAGGGGCCCCAGCAGGGGGTTTTGAAGGGCAAGGAGTTCGAAGCATTTAACTATGCCTAGTGTTTTATTTTCCAAAGTAGTTATTTTGGATATGGTGGACATGTACAAGTTGATTGGAGCTTGAGTAATTCATTAACAACAGCCAATGCACAGGTTGAACCAGATGTATAGTTCAGCTCAAATGCAATATCTGAAGCATTGCTCAAAGTGCCAATCTACATGGACCAATGTGATGTGCAATATTTAAACAAGTCCGGAGTGAACTTGTCATTGCTTTTTGGATGAAGATAATGCAAAGTGCAAGTATTTTCTGCTTTGAAACCCCCTCGCGGTGGGCTCCATATGATATGCTGACTCTGGGCTATGCATAAAATGCTAATGCAAGCTTTAACACTCACACCAACACCAACACAAACCATCATCAAACACTAAGTTCAAGGGGATTTATCATTGAAAAAGCAAGATCACACTGCAACTCCACAAATATCTACATCATGTGGGTATAATGTTGAGGTTGAATAGTTTTTCTTCTCGAGATTCTATCAAACTCGGGCATGCTAAATCTTTCTTTGACTTTATCTGAACTGAACAAAACCTCTGATTTGTATTATACACTACAAGTACAATCCACAGAAAGAGTGTGCACTACTCACAGCACTCTGACTGCTATTAACTCTGAAGCATAATGGTAATCTGTGACTTTGAACTTTCTTTCTTTCTATCTTTCTTAAACTCTAACTTGTTTAAAGTGAAAGTTAACACTGTATCATCTTTGTTTAAAGTGCACTTGTCACTACAGCCAGAAGCTACTAACCAACCAACCAAATCCTCTCAGAAGTGGGGGGGGAAAGTGCTTCTTCTTATTTAGAGGCCAGCACCCTCCTTATATATCCTCAAAACAACCCTTGACAACTGATATCAATCATTGTAGCATGTGGAATTCTTGTAGCATGTGCTGATTTTGATGGAAATCATGCTGCATCTCGGAGTAGCATGTGGACCTGTTGTACCATGTGCTACCTTTGATGGAAATCATGCTGTACCTCGGAAGGCTTTCCGGATGAGGGACATATGCTAAATCATTTCTGATATTCTCGGAATTAACTCCAGAGGTCCGGAGTATTGTTATCTTTTAATCTAATCATTCAGCTCTATTGCAATGTCATACAAAGATGAAGCTCGGAACACTTTAATCCTGCAGATATTGTCACAGTCCAAGTCAAACACAAGTGTGGGTTTTAGTATTAGAGCTTTATTATTTGGAAATACAACTGTATTATGCTACGAAGACCCACTTAAGTGTCATTCAGATGCAATCACTGTGTAGTTCTGTGTGTTTTCTCTGAATACAATGTACTGTTCAGTCTCAGCATCACTGATAGTACTTTACAGTTGAAAATGCATAATTACTGCATTATAGACTCAAATAAAAATGGGTCATATCACCGTCCGGAGTACGAACACCGTACTTTCGCATCGTGGCAGGGTTTACAAATGATGGAACTTCTCTTGCCAGCCTGCATCTGGCAAGAGATCTTCTTGGTCCTGCACCGTTCGCAGGGTTCCTTCTCGTCGTCGTCGTCGTCGCCGTCGTCCGGGTCTTCGTCCACGGGCTAGCAGGAGCAGGTCAGACAATTACCTGGTTGTAGAAAAAGAAGTACGCACCTGGGCCTTGGCCTTGCCTTTTCCCTTGCTCTTCTTCGAAATTTCCACCACGGGCCTCCGCGGCGAAACCGATACCTCACTTGGGGAGGTCCCCCTCTGACTTCGAGCTGTCGCCGCCGCGGCCAACAGCCTCCTCCTCTCAGTAACCTCCTCCTCCTGTTGTTGCGCCCGTCGGGCTCGCTCCCGCGCCTCCTTCGCAGCTTTCTCTTGAGCCGCTGCTGCTCTTGCGGCCTTTTCTTCCGCGGCCTTCTTCGCCGCTTTCCGCGCCCTCACTCTCTCCACGCGTGCCTGCGCCCTCCGGATAATCTCATCCTCATCCTCATCCTCCAGATCCTCCTCCTCGTGGGCGGTAAGGTCAATGGGCGGGGGCGGGACAGGGCGCGACCTCGAAGGACCGGCGGTCGAAGGGTTGGTAGTAATGGTGGTGGTGCGACTAGTGGACATGGTTGACTTAGAAGTTTTTTGGGAACTTGGGTCTTATCGGCGAAACTCTGGACCTTTTATACGGCAAAACTGCGCACGGACCAGCGAAAATTTTTCTTCGAATTGTACTGGGTGTACGGTGAACTGCGCCAATTCCCGGTACTAACGGCTTTCAAAATTTTCCTGCTGACTGATGGGTCAAATTCCCGATGCTGACGGCCTTTAAAAATTTTCTTTGGTGACTAACCAACTCCCGGTATTAATGGCTTTCGAGGGCTCAAGCCTAAGAGGGGGATACTGTCAAGTCCATGCTGCGGGCCTCCATTCCGCCGCTCGGTACTCCGAAGATCTGCTCTTTATTGTAATCTCTCTCCTATTGTTCTTTCTCGCTACACATATCCTTTCGTTCTAGTCTCTCATTATTGTCTTTTACTCTTTCGTTCTAGTCTCTCCTTATTGTCTTTTACTCTACCCTGCAGGTACTACTCGTATAGCTCCTAGTAGTTAGTCTAGCGCTCCGCACCGATGCGCCGTTCCGTAGATATAAATACTGCCTGTACGCTACTGTAGTTCCTCAGTTTAATTATCAACTTAGATCGACTTAGATTCCCTCTTCCACTCTGTGCTCTCTAAGTCTTCAGGCTCAATGCCTTGAAGTACTCTCTACGCTACCTTAGGACTAGACGTCCTCTGGCTCGCTCCTCGTTACTGGCGATACCGCCGCTCCGACTTGGCTGCTTCTCAGTTCCTCCCTTCTCTACTCTCGATCTCCGGGGACTAACGGCGTAACGGCGGTGTTGTTAATAACTTCACTACTGTCCCACTCGTCTTCCGCACTTAGACACCTTGTGGCTTTGGCACGGTTACACGGTGTACATGATCTTAACAGACTTGTCAAATTGAGAATCAAGAATCAAGACCTTAAAAGAATGAGTGAGAAATTAGTCAAGTCTATGCCTCAGTGCCCTGCTCCGCCGCTTGGTACTTCGAGATCCACCAGTTATTGTAATCTTGTTCTTATTGTTCTTTCTCGCTACACATACCCATTCATCCGAGTCTCTCCTTATTGTTTTATTCTCTACCCTGCAGGTACTACACGTATAACTCCTAGTAGTTAGTCTGGCGCTCTGCTCTGATGCGCCAATCCATAGGTAGTTCCTCAGTTTAATTATCATCTTAGATTGACTTAGACCATCTCTGATCTCTTGTCTCTCTCTAGTCTTTAGGCTCATCGCCTTGAAGTACTGTAAGACCTGGGTCAAAATAGGTCTTAGGGTAGGTTTTGGTATGTGGGGGTTTATGTTGTAGCGTGCTAGGAGCAGGCTGGAGCTCGAAGGGAGCTACGAGAACCGCGACCGAGGACGGGAAGGACCTAGTAGTGGTTGGAACGACGAGATGGTGACCCTTGAGGGGTTCCTAGGAGGTCCAGGGAGGTCCCTAATGCGTAGGGAGGTTCGGGACGAGTGCGGGACCGTAAGATATTGCGTAGTAGGAGTTGTACTCGCTAGAACGTCAATATAGAGTCGAGTAGGTAGTTTATGCAACGGGGTCTCGAGGGTGTAAGCTCCCGAGAAGGGATATGCCAGGGAGGGTAGGTCCCTGGGGACTAGGTTGGAGGATGGTCGTCCTCGAGTGTGGGAGGTGGTAACGGAGAAGCAATACGTAGTTCGACGTTACCTAGATCGAGGTCCCGAAGCTTACGAAGTAGCTAGGGAGCTCTGGGAGGTTTGGGGAAGAGTAGCTCACCAAGCGGGTAGGCGTTGGGGAGCTTTAGTAATGTTCGAGGGAGCTCGGGGACTCACTCGGAAGGCTTAGACTTGAAGTAAAAGCGTATATTCGATCGTACAGACGATCAGAGAGACAATAGACAGAAGTAGAGAGAAACAGAGGTAGAGAAACAGAGAGTAAAGAGAAATCCGTATGGTTAGCAGGTACAAAGGGACAGGGACTGGACCTATGCAAAAGGGTGTGTGTTCAAAATATACCAAGCTAGGGACGTTTATGTTACAGAGGATACTTATATAGGTGGGCTGAATAGTAACGGGACATTGTAATAAACGAGCATCTAATGGGGTTGGCGTGAAGTGCGGAACCCATGAGGCTAAATTGATAGGGGATTGTCCGGCGGCGTACGCGAATCGCGGAGCTGCCGCTTCAGATGGAGGTTAGCGTTGGTGGGGAGGTTAGTTAGGGTTCCGTGGTTCATGGAGGTTTGTGGGAGGTTATTTGGGAGGTGTAAGGGAGCTGATACGCTGTTCTGGGATGTCTAGGAGAGTGACTAGGGGAGCTTTTGGGGCAGGGCATGACATTACCCCCCCTTTTACTCCTCCGAGCCTCCGAGGAGGTTTCACTTCGAAATATCATGTGGCTTTCACGTGATCGAACTTTTTTCGTTTATAAGTTCGTTTTCCCCTCCCCGTCCGCCTTCTTTATCCTCCTGCCTGTCATCACCCGAGTAAAACTCGACTGCCATGACTGCGCCTCACGCTTCTACCTCTGCCGCGGTTTCCGATGCTCTTGGCGTACCTCCCTCCTCCCCAAATCAACGCAACTCTGATGTGGACGAAATCGTAAGTAGTGTGGAGGAACCCTCCCTTGGCCAGCTATCTCTTTTCAAGTCTGTCTTCGGTGTGGGGGTCTCACTTGCACGTTATATCGTCGACGATCCGCTGTGGTCTACCTTGGCTGCTGCGGGTCTGCCGTGTCCCACTTGCGTTCGAGGTAAAAAGGAAGGCAGTTGCTCGCTTGTTCCCCATCTTGCTCGGTGTAGCAACTGCGATGATAAAAAGCCGTGTGTCCTTGGACGATTAGCGCGCTTTCGATACTTTTCTCGTAAGTGCTCTCGCGACTTGGCTTTCGCTCGTCGTTTTCTGGAGGTCCATGGAGACCCGGGTCAGCGCACCCGCTACTCCCTCCCGACTGAGCAGTGGCGGGTCCTTTACGATCGCGTTGAACAAAGCACTAACTCGACCAGTGCACTCCTTGAATTGAATCCCTTGGATGATCAGGATCAGCGTGAGCTTGATCGTCAGGAGCTTCGGGAGTTTCGTCAGCGCCAACCGTTGATTCCTGGACCATCGACGTCGGTTCCTCGTACCTCCCCGTTAGCTGACGGTTCCTCTCTCCTGCCTCGTGCTCCAGTTACGAAAAAGCGCAAACGACCTATCAGGGTGGATCTTGGTTCTACCCCCAAGCGTCGACGTCCGGAACAGGCTGTGGATAGGCTGTCCCCCACCGCACCTCCGGTTCCTCGAGTCGAGGGAGGTTCGGATTACCGTCGTGTGGTCCTCGTCCTCCGTCCTCCTCACGTTCCCGATTCGGAGAATCCCAATTTGCCGGGAGTAGGGCACCTCGTCCCTGAAGATTCCCATGGGTCGGCTGTACCCCAATCTCGATCGCAGGGCTCCGCCGAGATCCTTCATCGCGTTCCGCAGGTTGGTTCGTTTGAGCAGTTCGTGCCTCCAAGTGAGGTGGAGGATTTTTCCAGGAGCAGAATAAAAACCCCCCCTGTTCAGCAGGTCAGTTTACTTTTCCTTCCCTTTTTTCTTCTGATTGAACCTTATGCCTCTTCAGCGTACCCGGGAGCCTTTGCGCCCCTATCCTCGTTCCCAAGCTTCTTCCGCTCTAAGGGTGGAGAATGATCGTTTGAAGATGGAGGTAGAGGAGCTCCGAGCGCTCCTTACACAGTCCCGGGGTCAGGTTTCGACCTTGACCGCCCTCCTCCGCGACACCTCTTCCTCGTTGGATCTTCGGAGCCAGGAGCTTGAATCTAGTCGTCGGTCGTTGGAGGAGGTGGCGGCAGACCGTGCTGAGTACCAACGAGTTCTGTCTCAATTTCAGGCTCTCGAAGCAGAATTGCCTGAGCCCTCTTCTGAGGCATGTTTCGTTCTCGTTTGTTTCCTTCTCACTGATCTGACTCGTCGTCCCTTTTCAGGACCTTTTAACTCGTTTTCGTATTGCTTATGCTGGGTCGGATGCCTACAGGGAGGTGGCGAAGCGTCAAAAGGAGGAACTCGGGGAGCTCCGTAAGCAAGTCGATGATGCCAGCAATCGCTCCTTCGAAGCTTACTCGGATCTTGACGCTGCTAATGCTCGTGCCCTGCGTCAACGAGATCGTCTGGAGGAGTTAGAGGAGTTGGTTTGCCAGTATCGGAATAGGGCTCATGTTGCGGAAGGTTTGATTAGACAGTACCCCGAAGATGAGGGTCTGTACGAGGTTGAACTGCCCTCCCTTTCAGAGTTGCAACGGAAGCTTGATGCCTCGGAGGCGTTAGTTCGTCGGTTGGCCACTTTCGCCCATCGACTCTACCGATCTGATCCTGCCAACTTGCTCCATTACCATAACCGGTACGTAGGGGGTCTCCTGGAGGCCATCACCCTCCTCCTGTACCGCGGTCTTCATCACACTCCCGACCGTCTTGCCTCCGTTATCAACTTCGTTTTGGATTACTTGTCCCAGGCTCGCTTCGTCCACGGCGAATTACATCTTCGTTCGACGAGCAGTCTTCTGTATTACTATTCCAACGCGGCGGACCGGGTTGAAGGTTTATACCAGGAGATGTTGACTCATTCGCGTTTCCCTTCTCACGACGCCTTTCTTACCGCCGCCCAACACGCCGGATATGTAGATGCTCGTCCTGGTTCCTTGGAACCTCCTCTTCATAGGAGATTCTTCTCCTTTGGTCATCCCATCCCGATTTCGCCTTCCCCTACCTCCGATCACCTCCCCGCCATCCCTGCTATGGATTCCATTATGGTCTTCTGGGAGCATCTCATCGCCAATTATATTCGCGATATGATTGACACCCCAGGTCCCCGGTACTCGTTTCCTTCTCCGACGGAGCTTCCTGACGTTGGGAGCGGTCCTTCCCTTTCGACAGATTCGGTTCCAGCGGGAGGAAACAACGAGAGTGTTCCCAAGGGAAGTGTGGAGGTGGAAGGGACAGTGGGCCCTGCTGTTCGTCGGAACGCCTCCACACCCGCGGAGGAGGGTGGCAGGGATCGTCCTGAGGAAGGTTCAGGGGCTCCCCTTTTCCTTCCTGATTCTCGTTCTCCTTCATCCCCCGTTCCCCTTCTTTCCGTCCCTGTCGTTCCCAACGTCATCGACCTCACAATGATGGATGATGATGGCGAGGATCTTTATGAGTCCCATGAGGAGTATGAAGCTAGGGTGCGGGGCGATGTGTCGGTTAAAAGCGAGGGGTCTAGTCCCGTATTGTAGTCTGCTGTACGATTTTTTTATTAATTTTTTGGCTGTTGGTTTTCGTATGTTTTGCTTAGCGTCGCGTAGTCCATTTCTTGAATGTATCGTCCGTTTCTTGAATATAGACTGATAGGCATTCGATGTGGTTTGTGGGTAGCGCGCTAAGTGAGTAATGAAGGATAATATGAAATGAAGTTTGGAAAAGGAAATGAGGAGATCATAATTTGTTCGTCGTGTTGTGTTGTCCGTTAATCGTTAGTTCGTGCTCCTCCGTCTCTCTCCCTCCTCCTCTCCGCTCTCACTTCCTGTGCTCCCTGGTGATGCCGTTCCTTCCCCTCTGTCATCCTTTGCTTGCTTCTCCAGTAATTCCCATTGGTCCCTCCTTGGTTTCCGCTTTCGGTTGTGCGTGCCGTGCCACTGCTTTACAAGTTCCAGTGAGCCTACCATTCCTCTCCATCCCACCCACGAGTTGAAGTCATCATCGTAACCCTCCCATTTAACCAGGTATTCCACCTCCTCCGACTTCCCTTTAACGGGTCTAGAGTCTAGGATGCTCTCCACGAAGTGTTCCGATTCGCCTTTTACGAAGATTGGAGGGGGTGGGGAGTTCTGTCTTTTGAACTTGTCGTGGAAGTGGGACTTCAGTCTATCCACGTGGAACACGTTGTGGATCTTGTGGAGGTCTCCCGGGAGGTCCAACCGGTAGGCATGACTCCCTACTTGCGAGAGTATCGAGTACGGTCCCGTCCATTTGTGATCCAGTTTTTTCATGGGTCGCCTAGTTTTGACATTCTCCATATTCAGCCAAACTTGATCGCCCTCCTTCCAGTCCGGGGCCTCCTGACGTTTTTGGTTCGCATACTTCATATATCCCTCGTTAGCTGTTCGAATTCGTTCCTGGAGGTATGTATGTAGTTCCTTGAGGTTTGAGGCGTACTCGTTGACCTCCGCTCCCTGTACCCGTTCCAACGTAATTGACAACTTCGGGTGATATCCTTTGTTGGCAAAGAAGGGTGAGACACCTGTCGTGGTGTTGGGGGTGTTATTGTACACGAACTCAGCTATGGGGAGCAGGAGGTCCCAATCATCTTGGTCGTAGGCGCAGTAAATTCGGAGGTATGCCTCTACCGACTGGTTTACACGTTCCGTTTGCCCATCTGTTTGGGGGTGATATGCTGTGGATAGGCGAGACTCGATCCCTAACACTCTGCAAAGCTCCCTCCAGAACTGAGACACGAATAGGGAGCCTCGGTCCGAGGTTATATCGGAGGGCATCCCATGCTTTGAGAAGACGTGCGTTATGAATAGGTTAGCAAAGTCCTCCGCGTTATTTGTCGTATGACAAGGAACATATATGGCCTGTTTGGTGAGTCGGCAGACTACTACGAGAATGGCATCGTATTTCTCTGGGCCTGCTGTGGCTGGGAGCTGGGTGATATGGTCCAAGGAGATTGAGGACCAAGGTCGTTGACCAATTGGTAGTGGACGGAGGTTCCCGTAGGGTTTGGAGCGACTGGCTTTGGCTCTCAGACACGGGTGGCAGCTCCGTACGTAGTAATTCACGTCTTTAGACAGCCCTTTCCAGAAAAACAGTTGATTTACGAGCTTCTTGGTGCGTTTCTCCCCCGGGTGTCCCCTCAGTTTATGGTCGTGGTACGACTGTAGGACCTCCTTTCTTAGAGTCCCAACGTCTGGGACGTATATACGACCTCCCCTCTTTATCAGCCCATCCTCCCAAACGAGAGATTCCTCCTCGTTGCGTGCAATCCTCCTCAGTGCTTCAATTATAGTCGTGTCTTTTGGAGCTTCCCTTACTCGATTCACTAGAAGGTCCTCGTTCATAAGGATGATAGCGTTCAGTCGTTCTGGAGGTATGAGTATCCTTTCCCTCCCTGCTAAGGCCTGGTCCCTTGAGGCTCCCTTCTTTGGGTACACGTCTGATCTGCGAGTGAGTGCGTCCGGCTTGGCTCCCAACCTCCCTGGGCGATAGTTGATGACAAAATCGTATCCTGAAAGGAGCTCTGCCCACCGGGCTTGTCGTGCTGTTAACTGCTTCGTAGTGGTGAAGTACTGGAGATTGTTATGGTCTGAGTATACTTGGATCTGGTGTCGGGATCCTTCGCAGTACGCCCTCCATTGTTTGAAGCAGTCCACGATAGCTAGGAGCTCCTTATCGTATATGTCGTAGTTTAGTTCCGCGGAGATCATTGATCGTGCATGGAAGGCGATAGGATGTATCTCCCCCGTTTCAGGATCCAGCTGTGATAGGATCCCTGCTATAGCCAAGTCGGAGGCATCGCATTCGAGGACTACCGGTAGGTCCGGATTGTAATGTCCTAGAACCGGGGCTTCGGAGAATGCTGACTTCAGAAGTTCGAAGGCACTATTACACTGTGGGGTCCAGTTCCACACTGAATCTTTTCGTAGGAGCTTCGTGAACACCTTGGTGATTCCCGAGTAGTTGTCTATGAACCTCCTATAGAAGTTTGCGAATCCGAGGAACGCCTGGAGCTCCTTGACTGTCCTTGGTTTTGGCCAGTCCATTACCGCCTTTACTTTCTCTGGATCCATGGATACTCCCAATGGTGATATGATCACTCCCAAGTACTCGACAGTGTCGACATGGAACGCGCATTTTTCCGGCTTTGCATGGAGGTGGTTCGCCCGTAGTCGTTCAAGGACCTTCCTGACGTGTTCGACATGGGATACTTCATCGTCTGAGTAGATCAGGATGTCGTCCAAGTAAATTACCACGCAAACGTCCACCATGTCGTGAAAGATCTCGTTCATGAAGAATTGAAACGCGGAAGGAGCATTCGTGAGCCCAAAGGGCATTACCAAGTATTCGAAGGACCCATACCGAGTTCGGAATGCAGTCTTCCACTCGTGTCCCTGGGCTACCCTGACGTTGTTGTATCCTGCGCGGAGGTCGATTTTTGTGAAGATCTTCGCCTTCCGTAGTTGATCCACTAAGGTTCCTATCAGGGGTAGAGGGTACCTATTCTTCTTCGTAATCTTGTTCAGAGCTCGATAGTCCACGCAGAGTCGCAGGGTACCATCCTTTTTCTTGGCAAACAAGACAGGAGCTCCCGCAGGGGAGCTGGAGGATCGTATGAACCCTTTCCCCAACATCTCGTCGATGTACTCCTTCAGAGATTTCAGCTCCTTCTCAGACATGTTGTAAAGCTTCCCTATGGGAGGTATCGCATCACCTTCCGTTTCGATTTTGATATCGTAGGGTCGGTGCGGAGGTAGTGTTCTTGCTTCTCCGGGCGAGAATACGTCCAGGTAGTCCTGGTATTGGACGGGAATGGATTTCTTTAACTCCTCTGTCTCCTGACGCTTCGATACTTCCTCATCGAGCTCCTTGACGACCCCCCCTTGTTCCAGGCCAGGGTTCCCATTCTCAGGATCCTTTGGTTGTTGCACTCTTTCTGGGTCGTTGCTACCACTCGCCCGGAGTATTTCCTCAGTAGGGGACCCCTCCTTCGTGGGCGATATGTGAAGGAAGTATGCTGGGGTTCCCTCCCTCAGTAGACGATCCATCCCAGCTGCTCCTATTAGGCTGATGGGTTTCCCTTGTATGGTGGGGTCCGATTTTCGTTCCACCACATGGGTACCCGCTATGAGCTGCTTTCTTCGGAAGTTGTTGCGTCTTATTGAACCTTTGGGAGTCAGACCAGACCTTGAAGGAATCTTGGGTATGTTCAGGCTTTCGATGTCTAAGGTGGGGAGGTCGGGATAAGGTCCATGCTCCCTCCTTTTCTTCCTCCACCGGACTTTCTGCTTAGCTCCCGGCCAGGAGGAGGATCGTTCCGTGTCCCTACTCTTCCACTTTTGATATGCCTCCTCTGAATCCTTCGTTGGTTTCGGGGTTACTTTCTCCATAGCGGATCGCCCAGCCTCGAGGATTTCCTCCACCTCTTCTTCCGTGCTTTCGCTCGCGAATGCTAGCCATTCGTTGATCCCCATAAGGATTGGGTCGTCTGGCCCAGATCTTTGTCCGAGGGGAATAACTTGTGTGGACCTGGTTGACTCGCTTCGTACTCTTCGTCCTTTACTTCCTCTAGTTTCACCCTCGTCCTTGGAGCTCTAAGGGGAGCTTCCGGAGTTTGTTGAGGAACTTCTGGAGGTGGTTGTGGAGCTTCAGGAGGTCGTTGGGGAGCTTCAGGAGGTGATTGGAGAGTTCCTGCGTGTATTTCTTCGCCGTTTACCCCCCTCCCTATCTCCTCAGTACCTCCCTCGGCGCCTGGTTGGACAATTTCCGACGCAAGGGCTGCTGAGATTCGAACGTTTCGGTCCTGGAATGTCAGGCAAAGTTCCTTCCAGTCAATTACTGGGTTGTGCATGCGTAGCCACGGCAGTCCTAGCACAATTGGAGCCGTGGGGTGTAATCGAGTTACTAGGAACTCCACCTTGTGAATTGTTCCATCCGCAAAACTGATCTGGTCAGTGTAGGTCTGAGTTATCAATCCTGCAGAGGTAGGTTTCCCGTCGAACAGCTCCAAAGGGATACTGTTTGTTAGGTCAACCAAATTTTCTGGGTGTCGCATAGCGACAGTTTTGTCTATGAAGCATCTAGTTGCTCCACTATCCACTAGTGTGGCATATTCTTTGTCTTCATCGAGGTCGGAGAACGGAAAGCGTGTAAGGATGATGAAGGAGTTGTAGGATCGGGATGTGAGACGAGCTGGCTGACTCCCCGCGAGTGCAGCTCTTATTGTGGTAGGCGAAGGTGTTGCGGGGCTTCGCAGTTCGCCCTGATCTACCTCGAAGCCCCCTGCCCATTTCCCACTTCGTCCAACAGTTCTTGTTCACCTCCCTTTGGTGAGTCTAAGATGTGGACGTTCCATAGATCGTCCATTCCTTCCCGTTCTTCCACCACGATCCCGGCGCGAATCCGTTCTAAAGGACGAGTTGAGTCGTCCTTACGACCTCCCCCTTGGTTGGCCGTCCCTCTTCCTCGAGTTGAATCGGCCTTGGAAGCTCTCTCTGAGCTCCCTTGATCCTCCGCTGGACGTTCTAACGATTCTGGGTTAGGGCAGTCCTTTGCCCAATGTTCCTTTCGTCCACAACGCATGCAGAGCTCCTGCCTTCGTCTTCTCCACTTCTCCGCTCTTTCCTCAGGAGTCCATTTCCTCCCGGTGTCGGTAACTCCTGCCCGGAGGACCGCTTCAGTCCATTCTCCTCCATCCCTGCAGTGACAGCAGTCTTCGTCCTCCTCTCGGTTTTCGCTATCGTAACTTTCTCCTTCCCCCCAAGCTGCGGACGCCCTTTGTCGTCCCTCTTTCCAGTTGGACCTGTTTGGGAACCTCCCTGTCGCAGCTGGCTTCGGATTGGAGGTCCAGACGTCGGCTGGCTCTCTTTCCCTCCGCAAGGGGGACTTGTAAGGAGCTTCAGGTGCTAGTTCCAACCCGGGGAAGCGACTCAGCCATCCTTGTAACGCTTTTTCACCGTGGAGGTTCCTCAAGCTCTCCGCTTGCGCACGTACAGCTCCGTCCAACTTTGTGAACACTCGGGTCCACTCGTCGTAGGATCGAGGTTCCTCCCTTCCGGTAACAACCTGTAGGGGTAACCAAGGCGCTACCCCTTTCTTGAGGTATGTTACCAGAGCCTCGTCGTTAAACCCGGTCAGAGGAGCGTATTCGTTGAAGCGAATGAAGAAGTTGGCAAAGCTTTCCTCCGGCATCTGCTTCATCCAGGCTAACCTCCTCCTTGCCTCGTCCGCCTCGTCGATGGGTCCGAATTTGGAACCGAACTCTCGTTTGAATTCTGTCCAGTCTTCGAGACAAGTGTACTCCCCCCTCAGTCGTTGCCGATTCAACGTGTCGAAGTGGGAGAGTGCTGCACCAGTGAGATGACTAGCTGCGGAAGCGCACTTGTCCTTTTCCCGAGCATAGATGGTAGGTCGTACTCCAAACATCCTTTCCAAACTGAGGACCCACGTCTTCCATGCCGACCGGTCGTCACCTGCGAAGCTTTCGATCTTACCGACGTCGAGCTTCGACTCAATGGTAATCCGATTTTTTTCTTCGTTGCTCTCCCACGTACTTCGTCCCTCGTTGGGAGGTCTAGGAGCTGCCTTACGGTGCCAACCTTGTCTTGGATCGTAGTACCAGGGTTGGTCCGGGTCATAGCGTGTTGGAGGTACGTCAGGAGCTCCAGTGGGGAGCTCTCCTCTGTCCTCCTCCCTCCTTCCACCATTCCTACTCGATTTGTTCTGTTCCCCTTCATTGGAACCTTCCGAATTACTATCACTCGGTCCCCCGGAAGGTGGTGGAGGAGGAGGAGGCGGAGGTGGTGCCCCTCCCCCGCTCCTTCCTCCCTGTTCTCTTTGACCCTGTCCCCCTTGACTCAGAGGTCGTTCTCGATCTCTCGATTGACTAGAAAAATGTGGGGGAGGTACTCTAGGAGGGGGGTTAAAACCGCCTTTGCCTCCTCCCTCGTTTTCCAACGCGTACGCTCCTCCTTCTGGTCTCCCATACTCCCCTAGTTCAGCTCTTTGTACTCGGGCTCCCCACTCGTGAATACGTCGTCGGTCCACACTCGGAGTATCCGGGATCTGTCCTGCTTGTTCTACCTGGGGGTTTCCATCCCTAGCTCCTGTAGGAGTGTTTCGGTTAAAGGATATTGGTTCCGTAGCTTGCCAGCTCCTTGGCTGGGGAACTACAGGAGAAGGACCCCCCCTCGTATATTCTCTCATTACCCTAGGTGCTCGCCCGGATAATCCCGCCGTGTTTCCTGTTTTGGAAAGGGGTCCTCCAGTCGGTACTTCCCCCGCTGTGAATCCTTTCTTTACCTCACGGAGTTGTTCCTGGAGCGTCTCAATGACCCGAGCCTGTTGTTGGATCATTGCTACCGATTCCTGAGAGCGTGCCGACTCGAAAGCCATGCCAGGTCGGTTCATCTGAGCTCCCGTTACAAAGGGAGTTCCAAAAGGAGCTCCCTGCGGGGGTACCGCCTCTTCGTGAACTGCCAACGTTCTTCGTTGGTTCGGACCCCTTTGACTTTCCGTTCCCACTGCCTGAGATTGCATCGATACCGACCCTTGATACGGAATGACTGATGGATTGCTCAGTCTTGGAGGAACGTGTACAGGGTTGGGAGCCAACCGAGCTGTCAGATCTTGTCCGGAGATCCGGGATGAATGTTGTGCGCCATCCATCCTCACCTCACCAAACTGGTATCGCTGCGTCGAGACTGGGGTTAAAGGTTTCGTTTGCAGGTTAACTCTGGGGGGAGGAGTCGCATGTTGAGCCAAGGCATGTACAGTGGGGGAGGTCCCAGAGCGTAACTGGGGGCTCCTCGTGGCCGTGTTACCGGGGTTAAGGAGTTCAGGAACCTCGGTATTCCTGGGCGATGAATGTTTCTGCGCCAGGAAACGACCATCAGATCCATGGAGCTGCCCTTTCTGGTCAAATTGCTCCGGAGGGAACTCCCCTACGCTTTCGAGTTCGCATTGAACCATATACGAGGTTCCCCGATTATCCGCGACCAGTCTGCGACGGAATTCCAAAGCTCTTTCTAGATTCGATCCAGAAAGTTCCTCCGACAGCATCAGAGTGTCTGATTCCGCTAGTAGCGTCCGATGTCGGGTCTCCTGCGAACACAACATCGCTTCAGACTCCTCACTCCTCACCAGAAGCTGGTGCATATGCCTCATGGGCGTGTACGTGTATACCGTCTGTCCGTTACGGACCCGGACGGGACTATCCTGATCAGGCATTGACTCCACTGGGGCCAGGAGGTGAGCCGTGGTGTACCTCCTGCGTCTACGATTTTTTGCAGCGATTGCGTTAGCATCCTCGTTACTTTCCTCATCGATTTTAGCTGCTGCTTCCGCTAGGTTTGCGTTCCGAAGTATTTGGATCGCCTGGTAGTTCGGTATGTTCACCCTCGAAGGGGGAGGTTCAAACCGTACAGCTCCTGATCTGTAGTTAGAGGCTCGGTACAATATACGTAGCCCTGCTTCGCCACAGAATTCCTTCTCCCTTCCATGGGTATGAGGGAGGAGGGGAAGTATTCCCCTCGAGTTTCGGAACGATCGTCCGTAACGTGCCTCTGCCTCTAACAGTTCCAACATCCTCTCTGGGTCCAACAGGACGTTGTACAGCCAGAGAAAATCTGATCGATTCGCGGGGGTCATCAGCCACTGCTGGGCCTTCTCTGGGAGGTCTATCTCCAATTGAGTTCCCACTGTTAGGAACTGTACTCGTAGGTCTGAGAATTCGAGACCGTCTCCCAATACTTCGATCCCCATTGACTCCAATACCTCCCTTAGGACCATAGCTACATCTTCCGGGATACACTCCTGAATTCGAATGACGTCTTCCAGACGCAATGTCATTTCGGACAAGGGTTGTACGGGGAAGTTGGTCCTGCTATGGTGTATTGCGTGCGTACGCTCCCAGTTGGGCGTATTCATAGCTGGGCTCTTCAGGAGACTGGCGAGTGAACTTCCTCGTCTCGGAGGAGGAAGGTTAAGGGACTGTACTGGAGGTGTTGGTAACCTCCGGGATGACGTCCGAGATTGTTCGGATACTGCAGGGGATACCCTCCTCTCTGGAAGTTTCTCCTGTTGTCGTACTGTGAGAGGGTCAGTACTCCCCCCTTGTATCCTTTCGATAGCGGCTACTTGGCCGCTGACTCTTCCACCCGCGTTCGAAGCTGACTCCATGTCTAGCTGCGGTATCGGTCCAGGGGGAGGTCCTCTCGTTCCCCAGGTAGGGGAGTATGCGAAACCTCCCATGGGACTACTGGCAGGTTGGGCGTAACCCATGGAGGTAAACCTCCGTTGTGGTGGTCCCATCCCAGGTTCCACTGGAGGGGGCCCCTGAACCTCCGGTTGACGTCCCTCTGGGGTCCGGATGTTGCTGGCGGTTTCATCCCCGAACGACTGTTCTGGGATGGACATCAGGCGTTGACCAGCTGCCACCGTGATGACAGTGGAGCTAGCAGCCTGGTTCGATTTCTGAGCTTGTGTCGTGTTTCCACGAGATAAGGCGCTCTTTTGTTTCTTTGATTCGGTCTTGGAACTAGAAGGTCGTTCCGTTGACGTCGCCGACATTTCGTCGCGACGAGTCCGTTCGGTGACGGGAGAGCTTGGTATAATGTAAGACCTGGGTCAAAATAGGTCTTAGGGTAGGTTTTGGTATGTGGAGGTTTATGTTGTAGCGTGCTAGGAGCAGGCTGGAGCTCGAAGGGAGCTACGAGAACCGCGACCGAGGACGGGAAGGACCTAGTAGTGGTTGGAACGACGAGATGGTGACCCTTGAGGGGTTCCTAGGAGGTCCAGGGAGGTCCCTAATGCGTAGGGAGGTTCGGGACGAGTGCGGGACCGTAAGATATTGCGTAGTAGGAGTTGTACTCGCTAGAACGTCAATATAGAGTCGAGTAGGTAGTTTATGCAACGGGGTCTCGAGGGTGTAAGCTCCCGAGAAGGGATATGCCAGGGAGGGTAGGTCCCTGGGGACTAGGTTGGAGGATGGTCGTCCTCGAGTGTGGGAGGTGGTAACGGAGAAGCAATACGTAGTTCGACGTGAGGGGTAGCTTCGACGTTACCTAGATCGAGGTCCCGAAGCTTACGAAGTAGCTAGGGAGCTCTGGGAGGTTTGGGGAAGAGTAGCTCACCAAGCGGGTAGGCGTTGGGGAGCTTTAGTAATGTTCGAGGGAGCTCGGGGACTCACTCGGAAGGCTTAGACTTGAAGTAAAAGCGTATATTCGATCGTACAGACGATCAGAGAGACAATAGACAGAAGTAGAGAGAAACAGAGGTAGAGAAACAGAGAGTAAAGAGAAATCCGTATGGTTAGCAGGTACAAAGGGACAGGGACTGGACCTATGCAAAAGGGTGTGTGTTCAAAATATACCAAGCTAGGGACGTTTATGTTACAGAGGATACTTATATAGGTGGGCTGAATAGTAACGGGACATTGTAATAAACGAGCATCTAATGGGGTTGGCGTGAAGTGCGGAACCCATGAGGCTAAATTGATAGGGGATTGTCCGGCGGCGTACGCGAATCGCGGAGCTGCCGCTTCAGATGGAGGTTAGCGTTGGTGGGGAGGTTAGTTAGGGTTCCGTGGTTCATGGAGGTTTGTGGGAGGTTATTTGGGAGGTGTAAGGGAGCTGATACGCTGTTCTGGGATGTCTAGGAGAGTGACTAGGGGAGCTTTTGGGGCAGGGCATGACAAGTACTCTCAGCTCTGACCTAAGGACTATAAGTTCTTTAGTTTGCTCCTTGTCGTTGGTGTTGCCACCGCTCTGACCTAGCTGCTCCTAGTTACCTTCTTCTCTACTCTCAATCTCCGGGGACTAGCAGTGTAACAGCGGTGTTGTTAATAACTTCACTACTGTCCCATTCGACCCTCTGCCCTTAGACACCCTGTGGCCTCTGGCACGGCTTCACGGTGTACATGATCTTAACAAAATTGATGTAAAGACTCATCTGCAAAACCTGGCAATTCAGCTAATAGCCAAAAGCAGCTAAGAGCACTGTCCAGCTGCAAAGGCACTGAGAGTACTTAGTTCAAGAAAACTTACAATGTGTGTTCCAATCAGCTGAATTCACATGGTATTTGAATGGATTGTGAGCACAACTAAAAACTACTTAGATACAGCAAGTAAACAAGGAGGTATTCAATAATTTATTTCTACTTGGAAACTTTTTGGTGCAGGAACTTTCTCTTTCCAGGGCATTTACATTTCCGGGGGGCATTATTTTTGTGCAGAATGAACAGCATATTATTATACTACAAGTGCTAATAAAACTGTGGGTGACAACCCAGCCCCGCGGGAATTTTACCCGCCCCGTACCCACCTGTAATTCACGGGCGGTCACAGACAGTTCCCGGGTTAAAGCCTCCCGTCGCAGTCCTTAGACTCGGGAGACTAAGTATATGAAAGTTACAAATAATGGAGGAGAACAAATGAATTTATGGTCAGGAAATTTGGTCATCGTACTGACTGTAAGTATACATTAATTACCCCTCTGGCTTGAATACAATATCTTGTATCAAGTCGTCGAGTCTTGTAAGTCTCCGAATCCGGCTTGTTCCCCTTTTAGTGTACGGTCAGTGAATGCACGTGCTACTCCTTGTCATCCTTCGGGCGACCGAGTCCGAAAAATTAGAAAGCAGCTTGAGCTTTCGCTCTCTCAGCGAACGAACCTCGTGGTTCCCACTGCGGTTTATGAACCTCTTGGTCCATCGCTGAGCAGTCTTCGGCAGATACACCCCACGCTCCACCTCCGGGAGTCTCAATCAAGAGTCGATCACCTTTCCCCATCCACACTGTTGCTTTACCGCCAATGTTGATTTTTCTTGCTCCCTCAGAGGCGATGCTTTCCGAATTGTTTAAGTATTCGGGTTTGGTTGGAAGATCTCCGTCTTCCGCCCGAGGTTGCTTGATCCACGTGTTCCGACCAAGAGCACCAGGTCCGCCGCCGTCCATTCCATAAGGTTGCCTGGTTCGACGCTAACTCAAGTTGGTCATCAGTCCCAAAGAGATGGAAAAAGTTGGAATGTGAATCAGGAGTTGAATGAAAGAGAGAAAAAAATCTAACCTCGCTTAATATGGAAACCTGCATACCCTCTAAGAATTCCAGCTCCCGCACAACACCATCTCCTCCGCGCCATTTCCCTTTCCCTCCGGACTCTACCCGGAGTCCAAATTGATGTAACATGACTGGGTAGCGCCTTTCGAGGATTTCAACATCCCCGATGCGAGTGTTCGTGATGTGAGTATGGACACCTGAAGTACCGTGCCAAGAAGGCCCTGCACCTGAGCCACCAGCAATAGTCTGGTGGGTATAAGGTAAGTCAGTGGCTCTGTCAAAGAATTGACGATCAGGTGCCACGAGCGTTCCGGACATCGAATGGCGGCAAATGGAAAAAGACGAAGATTGCGTTTGGAACTTACCTCGTAATATCCCCATCCTGCAGATGTTTTCCCGTCCTTGCCTTTACCACCGGCCCCAAACGTTAAGTTACTGCAGTGGAAACATCAGCACAAGTTCAGTCAGATGAACCCATGCTTGCACACATCCGGCCCAGAAAACGAAAGTAGAAGCTAGCAATGATGAAAAAGAAATACGAACAGAAGATGAAATTCCACACCAAACTACCGCGAACATTCGATTCAAAATGAAGACGAGCAAATGGGAGTATTACAAGCACAAGATGGTACTTACTTTGTGCAGCCCTGACTGGCTGCCGCGGCATGGAACGCTTTCAGGACTACATCTACAATGCGCTGCGAGGTCAAAACATTGCCTCCGCACACTGCCGCCGTCCGAGAAGGCGAAAGTAACGATTTTGGGGGTATTCGTACTGTAGAAACGCGAGATTAGCTCATTTCAAACGGTACCGAGAAAGTTTAATAGATAGAAGAAGAAGTGGAAACAAGAAGGAAAATGAATCAAAACGACAGGGTGGAAGAAAAGACGGAATACCGCGAGAAGAACTGATTGGACCTACTATCGAGGGGCACAAGACACCCTGCATTGAGGGGTATATCGAGATTTAGCATCGACCTCATACAATAAATCACGGCGGAATGAACGACAGATATAGGCGCATTCAGGTTGCCTCGTATTTCCCATCCAGTACCTTCGAAATCCAGAACCGCCGATCCTTCTGAGGGGTTGATAGCGACCTTGAGTTGGATCTTTGTTTGCGACCAGATGATGTGTATTATTTGTATAATAAATATAGTGAATTCAATATCGACATCGTAAAACACGGGAATCAATGTGGTGTAGATAATGAGGTTTGGACGAAGATATTCGTGATTTGAGAGGTGAGCGAGGACGGTGATCATGAGTGGAGCTCATACACATGTGTTTCATAAGTGACTTACCGGAGAACCATCGTCCAAGTAATCGATGGCTGACAATTCGTTCGTACCAGCGCGTTGTGCGACATCCCGCAGAAGATTTCTGACGGATAATTCGGCATTGGAGCGAATGTGATACATGTACTCCTGAACAGTCTCCAAGCCGTAATCGTCTACAACTAGAACACATAATTTCGTTACCTGGAATAGAAAGAACTTGAAATGGACGCACTGGCGTGAATCAGCTGAATGCCTTTATGATTCGCCGCGATTTGCTGTCAAGAAATGATTGAGCATTTGTGATACTATGAGCAGATGCCAGGTAGCATACAGCTTTCAAATCGCTTTCAACATCCCTGATATTTCTACAACCTGAACTTCCTGGGTACTTGCTTGGCTGCTCAACCATGTAATCCAATAACCCTTCCCTATCGAATACTCCAGCATCGACAATCTTGAAGCTGACAATCTCAGCACCTTCTTCAAAGATATTCACCGAGGTTGGTGGCATTGAACCAGGAAGAATACCCCCGATATCGGCATGGTGTCCTCTAGATGCAGTAAAGAATATGATTTCCTTCGAGTTGGAATCGAAAACGGGAGTAATGATTGTGATATCTGGGAGATGTCTGGAATGACAGAGATAAATCAGTGGACTGGACATGTATAGAACAAACCTACGATCCTCCGGCATGAGGCGAGTTCGTCATTAGCACATCGCCTTCCTTCAAATCTTTGCCGTACAGTTTCTTCTGGTACTTGACGGCGCTACATGTAATCCATATAAAGATGGAAAGACCTGACTATACGGCAACTCACAAGCTCATTGAACCAAGGTGAATTGGTATGAACGGTGCGTTTGCAACCAAATCTCCGTCTGGAGCAAAGAGAGCACAGGAAAAGTCCAACCGTTCCTTGATGTTAGTACTTATCGAGGTCTGCTGCAAAGATCTGCCCATGGCTTCAGCTACGCTCATAAAGCGATTGGCGAAAAGCGTCAGCAGAATTGGATCAGGGTTGTTTCCTTTGTTCGTAGACATCGCTGACAGTGAGGAAACGTAGGCCAGATGGAGCTCGTCACGATGGTGGTATTATGAGTGTTCCGAGGCAACGCGTTCCTCGAGAATTCCGAAAGCGCTTTCAGAATTCCCGGACTACATAGAGCTTTGAAATTAAGGTCACGAGTAAGCGCTTAACGCACTTTTCCTTGCTCCGTTCATGTCCACTAGTACTGGTTCTTCTAATCCCGAAACTCTTGCAGACTATGTTGCATCCCAGGATGTCCTCGTTAAGGAGGCTGCAGAAGCCCTTCCTCACCAATTCTCCCAGTGCACATATCCCCTCGGTCATCTAAGGTAAACTATGTATGCTAGACTGCGTTCGATCGTCGCATGCCCACATTTGTCCAGACAGGCCGTATATCTCTGCCTCACATGTCCCGAAGCCCGTGGAATATGTTCTGCCTGCTCAATAGCATGTCACACTGACCACGAACAAATTGAATTGTATGTTATATCTTTTCTTGCAAGTTTTCATTCCCCTCGGATGTAATTTATTGGAGATAAATCAATCATTAGATTTCCCAAACGGAATTTTCGATGTGATTGCCCCACTGAATCCATCGCACACGCATGTTCATTGCATGCAACCCTCGAACGATCCAACGAATCAAATGAGTATGGTCAGAATTTCCAGGCCCTTTTTTGCCGATGTAAAAGGCCCTATGATGCGGCCACTGAGAAAGAGACCATGATACAATGTTTGGCTTGTGAGGTGGGTACAACTTCAAAAGTGCCATTCATTTGTCTCTAATTTGTCTGCAGGATTGGTTCCACGAGTCTTGTTGTAATCTCCGTGAACGCCCCAATTCCGAATATCTTCCTCCGGAAAATCAGGATCAGAATCCCAATGGAGACGCAGCGTCTGATGCATCGAATGAGCTCCCTCCAGCTTTAATCGGTCCGGGTGACTATGATGCATTTGTTTGCGGCAATTGTGTGCTGCAGATGCCTCTCCTGCAAAAATATGCCGGTACCCATGGTTGTCTAATAGTAACTCGGGATAAGCCAAGTTGTCCTTGGAAAGTTTTTCAGGATCTGTACGCAGACCTTACCGATTCACAGGAAGTTTCAGAGTCCAGTACACGCGCAGCTGGACAAAAACGAGCTCTTTCGCCTACAGCTATTGTCAGTGACAACACCGTGAAAAGGCCTCGCCTTTCGCCCGTCTCAACACCCTACACCGTTGAATGTTCCGCTCCGACTTCAAACTCAATCATACAAAAGATTTTTGTGGATCTGGCGTCCATGACGGATCCCTCTTTTGCTCTGAGCACAGGTGATATATTCCTATCTGAGAGCTTCCGTGAACGCTGGTGCCAATGTCCTTCTGTAAGCTTCTGATGATCTGTTCCGAGACCTCTCTGAGTTTTCTAGGTGAACTGAACAACCATTGATAGTGCCTTTTGGAACTAGAAGCACACCCTTATCTTTCAAAAGAGGAAGAAACGTATGAACCACCAGAAGATCCCGATTCAGGTACTTACTAGTCATCCCGTTTCATTATCGTGCATCAGTCAATCTTGATTGTTCGTCAGCTTTGACATTGGAAGAGCTCGGCATGCGTGCACTTTCAAGATTACCGCGCGAGCGCGCAATAGATGGGATTCAAGCATTCAATGCCATGAGGTACGTCGAGATCATTCTGACGCATCTCGTCAAGGTCTAATACCTCAAGCGTTAGAGATGACCTCGTCCAGTATCTACGCCCTTTTGCACAGGAAGGTAAAGTAGTCAATGAGGCAGACGTAAGGAATTTTTTCGATAGATTGTCGGAAGAGAAGAGGGCTTCCAGGCAATATCAGCTTGATTGAAAGTGTCTTTTCCCATGTACTCGCCATCAGAGGTTCAATCTATGATAGTCTTCAATGGGTCATAATCAAATACTTAATCGTTTCGAACGAGTCTTACCCCAGCCATTGCAAAACTTAGGTCCGTTGACTTGTATCACGTATGACTAGCATATAGTTCAACTAGATCGATAAGCTTATGTGTTGGTGTAGTTGAAACTTAATCAGGCTGTTCGGTTGGTCACGTCAGCTCGCGATCGTGAAGTTTCTCGAGAAATGTCTACTGTTAAGAGTTAGCTATATCCCAGCAGATTTGTATACATATACATAAATGATAAACAATAAACAGTTAAATGTATTTGGACTAGAGAAGAACGCAGCAAGCATCAAGATTCAAGAGAGATCACAACATTGCTTGCGTGTGTTGAATTTGTTGAGGTTCGACAGTCGCATTACCAGTGTGTCTGGGAAGCGAGTCGACATACTTCTTCCATCCCTCATCCGAGACGATAGGAGCAGACACATAGTCCTCTATACGAAGTGCATCAAGATAGGCGTTCAAATTAGGGAGAGCGGCCTTGACCGCTGCATCTTCTCGGCGACGCTGAGCCATACGATTTAGACCAACATTCTCGGAGTACCAAGCTGGATCTTGGCGAATGACAGAGCACTCATAAATGTCCAGAATAGGCTGAGGTATTTTTGCCTCTCCAGCTGCGGCATAAGCCATGGCGTGGCCAATGGCTTCGATGACTGCTTGAGATTGTGGCAGGACAAGTGAATTGAAGGATTCACTGCGATGGTCGCCAAGGAAGCGAAGTATTTCTGTGTTTTCCTTCATAAGCCCGAGAGCGTGCTGTGCCAGAAGGGAGTTGCTTGCCGAGGGCATTGGAACTGTGTAGCGTCCTAGTAATAACTCGGAGAACAGCCGGATGCAGAGCGTCAAAATATCCCCTTCTGCGATAATGACACCCTTACCGTCATTCTGTGAATGGTGTCAACACCTGAAATAAAAACGAAGCAGTTACTTTCGCACATACCTCAATCTTCGCCATGTAGTTGTGTTCGAAGGTTCCCTGGGCTCCACAACGTTCTGCCATTTCTGGGACACACCGTTGGAAGTGTCGACATACGGTGGCTTTCACGATGACGGACATGGCATGCCTGACGCGGTCATCCGTAGTGTCTGTCATGGCAAACTTGATCGAGCGAGGGAACCAATTATCCATAACCATTGCGACTGCTGTCGCATTTAGCACTGGCCACTGTTGCGTGCGGAAGGAAATGATTGGAGTGTTGGAAGTCTTTCCAATGATAGACCTGTGCATAGAGTAACGGCCCCCAATGAAAGCGGTAGCCTTCAATGCATTGATCCAGGGCGCGGGGACAGCCATTGTTCCAAGCTGAATTCTCCAGACCTACATTGTAGTAAGCACAAGGTGGAAACGTTTGATGAATCTGACGAACCTCATCCCACCACGCCTCCAAAGGCCGTTCTGGAGGTGCGAGATCTGTAATGTCTGACGCAACCAGGGCTGTGGGAGGAAGCTGGACATTATTGAACTGTGTAATAGAGAAGTCGAGTGGATTCGTGCCACTGCGCGTGGGCAACCTAGTTGAAATTACTCCACGATACATTTCATGTTCGTTGCAAATTGGCACAATAAAAAACCGTGCGCCACGATCTTGGCCATCCACAATCAGTTTCGCGTTCACCAAAGCAACCTTCGGGATGCCGAAAGAAGGAGTGGATGCTGGCATGAATCTGCATCATGGCGATGGTCAGACGAAATGGTGAATATCAAAGGATCAACCCACTTGGTAGCCTCTTCACGAGGTGTGTGCAGTATGAAACCATCCTTGGTTTTTGTGGCGGTGGTTTCAATATTGAAGGCATCCAGACCGTGGCCACGCTCTGTCAGTAGGTAAATACCGACGGTATCAAACCTCAAAAGTCGGTCGACCAAAGGCCGCAAGTCAGGTCGCCTCTTGAGATGACGTGAAAGGGTACCAATCGTGAGGCCGACATGAGCCGCAAGAATGGTGAACATTGCTATGTCCAAAGAGCAGATGGGGTCTGTCATCATACTCCAGAACTTTGGAGAGCAGTGCTCCACATCTGCCGCAGTCAAGCCTGTATATCAGCTCAGTCAGTCAGTGAATGAGGGTGAACGAAGTAGAGACACTGACGATATGTTCGTACGACTAGTTTAGCACGCTGGTACGCAAGAGAAACACTCTCGTCCTTTGAGAGATGTTCATTTCTGATCTTGAAGAGGGCGTGTTCATATAATCTGTTGGAAGACATAACCAAAACTAATGAGCTACGAGAGGAATATTTGCACGCTCTCTTTTAAATGTTTGAAGCCCATCATTCTGGAATGGGATGCAAATCGCTGATGAGCTCAAGATCAGCTTCTGAAGCATCACGCACCCGGGCAGTATCAGATTTAGTTGTCTGTGAACAGTGATCAGGAAGGAGTTGCACTCCCGGCGCACACACAAAACTAACGTCGAGATCTATGATCTTCTGGGCCAGTCTGATAGGTTCAAACAAGGACATCGTGTCAGTAATCTAGCTGAAAGTTGATACCAATGACCATACACTTTGATGGGTAAGAAACAGGCACATGTGAGTAATGCATACATGTCAAAGAGAACCATGGATGAAACCGTGTCTTTCGGAGTAGCAAACATGAGCCTTTTCGGTATGAGCCTTTTCGGTGTAGCCGATTCTAGCTGATTCCGAGCTAAATGGTACATCGGAAGGAGAAATTCGGGAGATGAAGATGCTCCCGTGTGATGGTTCGGTGGAATCTGAAGATGGGTTAGTCATTGTGATCTATGGAACATTGAAACCCATCCACGGTGATTACTTGACAATATAGTACCCTACTTACTACGACCTTGTTCCGCCCATTCTTGAGAATAATTCTGCCATCAGGAAAGGTTCTATCTTTGTATCTTTGATGCGAGAAAGAGCGACCATGCGTAGGCGAAAAGAAAATGAACGACCAGCAGAGGCATAGACCACTCATGATATTACGAACGGGAAAACATTCACAAAATGGGAAGCACTGCACATGTAACTTTGACCAGACCAGGACAGCGGGCGCCGGTGATGTTAATGCTCCTTTTCAAGGTTGTGCGTTGTACATGGAATCATAGTTATTGTGAAAGGAGCGTTGGCCGCGTCTCAGTCCCCAGGCCTTCAAATTTGCAGAAGTGGAGGGGAAATCTTGTATGCGGGGTATACCCATCTGCATGAAAAATAAATCAAGCTAAATCGGCGATGAAGACCTACCTGTACGAAACGCAAACATGTGAGCTTGCTGAAAACAAAACATCTAGAACTTCATCTACCCTGCTCAAGGATTACACTCAGGACTAGCAGCAGCGATAAATTGTGCTATCCCCAGCCCATTGTGAGCGCTCTTGTCAGGGAAAAAGAAAACCACTTAACGCCAGAACATCATACTTCCACTTCCACCCGAACCGAGAATCATTGGGAACTGGCTCGGTACGAGCCAGAAGCATTATCATGAGCCACCCTTAAGCCATATCGGTGCCAGATATCGCCGACTTTGTATAGCTTTGTATTCTCTGAGTTGATATCTAAAGAAATGCAAAATACATGTTGATTGAGGTTGATTGACTTGAAGCTTACAGGATTTAACCTGGCTCAGAAGGTCTTTGAAAATTGAGAGAGAAGGAATGCCTAGAAGTCTGTGGCACTCTGTGCATTTATATGCGCTTTGACGGCGACCGCTGAGATCCAATTGAGCATGCGATATAACCAGGGTATAACACACGGGAGGGCAAGATATCAGCCTGTATATGCCATAGCCGCGTACGTACGAGGTTAAAGGCCTAGCGCTGGCGGCATATGCGCCTTGACATCAGCTACATATCCAGGCCTTCTTCTAGGGCACTCCTACGGTATCTTTGGCTAATCATCCCCCCTCGCTGCAACGTCTGCTAATTACATCAAGGTGGCGACTTCAAGCAATGTCAAATATTCAGCCTTGACAATGAGCGCTCAGTGAGCTTCAGAAGCTTCAGAAGCTTCAGACCCCTCAAAGGGGCTGACTCTGAATCGATGTGTTTCTCAACTCAGAAAATGTTATGGTCCCTTTTTCAACCTGCGAATCACCGAAAGCTCTCTTTTTTTCGTGTGGACCTTATTCCTAGTGTATTTATATCGTTATGAAGAATTCTTGGGGTGCGATCGCGGTGGCTGTTTCGACTTTGTTATTTTCTGTCACGGTGATTGCAGCGTCGGCGGAAGACTGGACAAACAGGTCTATTTATCAAGTGAGCATTTATTTGTACCACAGTTTAACGACGCTGAGCTTTTGGTCTCCGTCTCTAGGTAGTCACCGACCGATTCGCTTTGGGAAATGGATCATCGCCGAGATGTGCCACTAACGAAAGGAAATACTGCGGTGGCAACTGGCAAGGAATCATCAGCAAACTGGATTACATTCAGGGAATGGGCTTTGACGCTATATGGATCTCGCCTGTTGTTGAAAACATCGAAGGAACGACGATAGGAGGAGAAGCTTATCATGGGTGAGTTGCGTTTTAATCGCCATTGAGCTCCTCAGTCAATATCTCACTAGGTATTGGGCGCAAAATATCAACTCGCTCAATGCTAATTTTGGTTCTGATGATGATTTGAAAAGCTTAAGTTCTGCTCTCCATGAACGAGGGATGTATCTCATGGTGGATATCGTCGTGAACCAGTAAGTCTATTGTTTATATTACTTAGCGAACTTTACATATGTCTCCCCTGTCCACCTGTTCACAGTCTCGTGGCAATACCTACTAACACATCCAGTGTATGGCCCGAAACCTTTGACTACTCTCTTCTGCAACCCTTTGGTGGACCACACTCGTTCCATCCTCAATGCTTCATATCCAACTACGGCAATCAGACCGATGTCGAAAAATGCTGGTTAGGTGACGCCAGTATACCCCTTCTTGATATCGATACCGAAAACAACACTGTGGTAGATATGATGTACAGCTGGGTCAAAAATCTAGTATCAAATTACGACATCGATGGACTTCGGGTGGACACGGTCAAACACGTTCGCCAGGACTTCTGGCCCGATTTTGCGTCGAATGCAGGGGTGTATACTGTGGGCGAGGTTTTCACCGGCAATGTCAGTTACGTTGCTTCATACACTGGTACGCTTTGTCTTTTTTTCCAATTGCTTTCCGTAATCTCATGATCTTTACCTAGAGGGTCTTGATAGTGTTCTCGACTATCCGACCTACTTTGCCGTCTACGACGCCTTCAACAACGGCACCTTCGGCAACATGACCGTCATTGCAGACGTAGTCACTCAGGCTCAAGATCAATACAATCATGGTACTTTCTACGTTGGTTCTTTCGTCGAAAATCAAGACAATCCCAGAATTCAGTCCACTGTTTCTGACCAATCGGTGAGCTTTCTGATACACCGTTTTACTACCCATCATATTAATCGTTATATACACTTATGGCGCAAAGGTCGTAAAAAACTTCATCACTTGGCCTTTCATCAATGACGGTATCCCTATACTTTATTATGGTCAAGAGCAAGGGTACCAAGGAGCCAACGATCCCGCCAATCGAGAAGCGTAAGCCATTAAATAACATCTTCTGCTATATGTTCTGAATTACATCCAACTATAATCTCTCCTCATCCAGTCTTTGGCTATCGGGCTTCAGCACTGAAGATAAACCTCTTCTCACCCATGTTCAAGCCCTTAACTCCGCACGAAAACAAGCTATATCATACAATTCGTCCTTCCTCACAACCAAGGCCTCCTTCATTTCGCAGTCTTCCATTTCCACACTAGCTATATCTAAACCGCCTTTGCTCACTCTCCTTACAAACGGAGGCAACTCGTCCAATGCAACATGGATTATTCCTAGCACAGCGGGTTTATACAGCCCAAACGAAACCCTTGTAGATGTCTTATCGTGTGATTCTGTGATGATGGGCTCGGACGGTAGCTTGACTGTCGTAGCGACTAATGGTCTACCCAAAGTTCTAATGCCTGAAGAGGCATTGAATTCATCTGGGCCATTGTGCGGTTCTGGATCCCAGGGGTCGTCAGCGTCTGTAGGGCCGAATGGGTCGTCAGCGTCTGCAGGGTCGAATGGATCGTCAAGCCCTGTGGGATTAAAGGGTATAAATGGGGGGATTGTGATTGCAATCATGAGCATAGTCTTTACCGGAATCGTGTCGGGGATGTTGATAGTGTAAGGACTTGACTTGTATGAAAACATCATCCTATTCCCCTCATTACTCCAGTACCGCGCGCGATACATCTCTTTCCTTTTTTCCATACATAAACACCACTTGAGTCGATATGTACAGGATTTTGCAATTGCAAGTTTTTTCTTTTTGCAGTCCGAATATAATATCTGTTCCTCAATTCGGAGTTGTTGAGCTTCATGTGCTCCTGCACACAGAACTCGACAAGTCCTGTGCCCGCACCGGACTGGTGCCTGGGTCAAAGAGCCAGGGCATTGTTCCCTTATTGTTTTAACTTTTAAAGTTTATTTTGACCTATATTATTGTACTCGAGGACCTTATGTACTTATCCCATCTAGGTTAAGTACATAGGTTTCCTACATAGAGGGTAGGCAGGAGGAGAAAAATAAATTTAGATTTTCCCCCATCTCGAAGCACATGAACGGACGGTATAATTTCGCGTTCCGCCGGTGCATTCTGCGTTCCGACGGATTTGCGTTCAAGTTCGTTGCGTTCAATTAAGTGCGTTCACGTTCGATATAGCTGCGTTCACGAGGAATATTTATCATATTTACTAAACTATTCCCAAATATTTAATCTATTTTTTTGGAAAGTACATCCATATTATTGCAGTCAAATTTGAGCCCAAAAACATGATCTTGAGATGAATTCTCCACCAAATCATTCAAAAATTAGTGCAGTATAGAGTGATAGAGGGGTTCTAGTGTACCTCATAGTGCTTCCCATAGGTAAGATTGTAAGATTGCTAGTTATCACAGTCTTAGACACTTCTCTCTTGTTCCACTTCTTATTTTCCAACCAATGTCCAGAGGCCATTAACTATCCAATGATTAAAAAACCATCACATACATGTAAGAGTATACTATATTGTGTTAGTACTTTAGTTTGTTGCAATATACTATGTAGCTCACCTCAGTTGTCTGTAAAGCAACTGAGGGACTTGGAAACATGCCATCAGTGTGATCTATATCTAACTGTACAGTATTCACTAATAATGCTGTCTCTATGTTTGTACATATCTACTTAACCTGTATGTACCATTCCCCATGTACAGAGTATACCTCAACAATACATACCTTCTCAAAACATGGGGTTAGTACATTGTGTTGGAATATACATACAAAATAGTCTTTTCTCTTAACTATACTACACAAACATGGACCAAGTACTGTTGAAGTAAGACTAATGCCACTTTGTGTGATCTAAGTTGAACTGTATAGTTATTAAGTAATACTGTGTTAAGATCATGTACACCGTGTAACCATGCCAGGGCCACAAGGTATTTAAGGGCAGAAGGTCAAATGGGACAGTGGTGAAGTTATTAACAACACCGCCGTTACGCCGTCAGTCCCCAGAGATCGAGAGTATAGAAGGGAGGAGCCAGTAGCAGCCAAGTCGGAGCGGCATATCGCCGGTGACGAGGAGCGAACCAAAGAACGTATAAGTTCTAAGGTAGTAGTAGAGAGTGCTTCAAGGCGATGAGCCTGAAGACTTAGAGGAGAACTAAGTTGAGGAGGGGATCTAAGTTGATAATTAAACTGAGGAACTACAGTAGCGTACAGGCAGTATTTATATCTACAGATCGGTGCATCAGTGCGGAGCGCTAGACTAACTACTAGGAGCTATACGTGTAGTACCTGCAGGGTAAAGTAAAAGACAATAAGGAGAGACTAGAATGAAAGGGTATGTGTAGCGAGAAAGAACAATAAGAGTGAGATTACAATAAACGGTTGATCTTCGGAATACCGAGCGGCGGAATGGAGACCCAAGGCATGGGCTTGACATACTGCCATCTCTTGAATAGGCATTTCAAAGCAGTATATCTGACATATGGAGTACTCCCTAACACCCCCCACTACTCTGTACAATCCAGTCTCAGTAGCAATACCAAGTTGGAGTGAGAAGTACCATTGAGAGCTTTCATAAAAATATCTGCTACATTCTCCCCTGACCTGATCCACTGTATCCGAACCTCCCCACTTGCTACCTTTTCCCATATGTAGTGGTGTCGCATCTTGATGTGTTTCACTAGTACATGGTGTTTCCAGTTCTCAGATAGGCTGTAAGACCTGGGTCAGAATTTGGCATTTCATGGTCTTTTACCATACTCATTGCTTTGACCTCATCGGTCAATGCAACTGTCATGAAGTCTCATAATGCACCCTTTGATGCGCCATCAGCGGTGTGTTTCCATCAATCTCTTTTCACATGTTTATTGTACTTTATTACACGATTATCCCACTAGTTCCATTTGTTTCCATACGCTTCCATACAACTCATCCTTATTCATCGATTAGTTCATTATGATTCATTATTGACTCATTATTACTTGTATATATTGATTCCTCATTCTTGTTCTATATCGCAATCGCTTACTCATTAGACAAGAGTAGTATATAAAGGACAGTAGACAGATCCTAGTTCCCCATCTCGACCTCTTGGTCATTGGGCAACTAGGCAAGTACTTGTATCCTTTTAGATACTACCTATCTAACTTGGTCATTGGGCAACTAGATTCCCTTTTGATTACTGGTGTGATTGGCCTCTGATGCTATCCCACTCTTGTTCGAGATCATTATTTCTTTCATCTGTGCTTTGTGCTTGTTTCTGTGCCTCTTCGCTCTGCCACTATTGCTCCTTGGCATATTCAGACTTCCCACCTCCCGCTTCCTGCCTTGTCGCGACAGCAACATTTTGTAGTCTATATAAACTCGTACTTATCACAGAGCCACCTCAGACGATTGCCTTCACCTTCGTGCATCTCTGAGGTGAACTACTGATACTTTAGACAGTGTTATGAGTAGGTACTATACAGTTGTAGTTAGATCATGCCAGCAGTGTCTTCAAGTCCCTCAGTTTCTTTACAGTCAACTGAGGTGAGCTAGATATAATAAAACTCACTGTGAGCTCATAGTACTAACATAGCAGAGACTCTCACTTAACATATGCAGATGCATACCAATCCATGGTGGTGATGCTGTACTCTATAACAGGACTCATAAATTATGCATAAAAATAGATAATAAAGCCACTCAGAGGAACAGGATATGACATTTTGAAGACTAATGTCTGATAGTAATAGTGCAATGACAAAGCTAAAAATATCAGAACAGTAAGCTTTATCAATAAGATGCAACCAGTTCCTCTCAGAGTGTAATCACACTGAGGACCTGGCCAACAATTATTAATGCAGTCATTAATATTCAAATATACAACTGAAGAGTCAAAAATTGCAATCCAATCTTGAGTGAAGCCGGAACGCATCCGGAATGCACCTGAATGCATGGAACGCAGGTGAACGCCAAGATTAAAAATGAACGCATATAAGGTGAACGCACCTGAACGCATATGGACGCAACATCAATTTATCAAATTTGCATTCATAAATTGATTGCGTTCTGAGTTTACATAAATATTGTTAAATTTCGATATTTTGACTGAAATGTTACTATTGTTCCACTAATCTACTACATATTGTACAGTTTATGCACACATTATGTATAGTACAATCGAAGTAATCAATAATTGAACACTAAAATCATATTATTGTACATAATATAATAAATATATGAATGCATATGAACGCACGAAACGCGAATGTGAACGCAGAACGCACTGACGGAATGCAAAATTCTACCTACCGGCACATGAAGTAGACCAAGCGTAAAAAGACCAGAATACTCTCGTTGTTTGTGCTGACTCCCAACAGAGGCAGCACCTAATTCGCGTGACAAACTACATCTGCTAAACATGGATATTCAGCTAAGGGCTGAGAGCAGATCCCAGTACTGAAAGTACTGAGAGCAGGCTGCTCTGAGTGCTTTCACTGCTGGGAAATGCTCTTGACTGCTTTCGGACCATTAGCCAAAAATACAGGTTTTGCAGATGTAGTTCCCATTTCATAATGTGACTGTATCTTAACCCCATGCCTCCTTGATAAATGCATTCATTGGTGGTATACTGAAGATACTACTAGGATGATGGGACATATCAAGAGAATTACTGAGAAGATACTGCAATGAGGAGGAAAATGGGCACTTCAAACACAGATTCTGAATACCTCACCTCATATGGCTTAACACTGCATCTGTAAAACCTGTATTTTCAGCTAAGAGCTTGAAAGGAGCTGACAGCACTGTCCAGCTGGGAAATGCTCTCCTGCTAGTACCATTGCTCTTGCAAACATCCAGGTTGTTAAGATCATGTACACCATGAAACCGTGCCAGAGGCCACAAGGTGTCTAAGGGCAGAAGGCCAAGTGGGACAGTAGTGAAGTTATTAACAACACCACCGTTACACCACTAGTCCCCGGAGATCAAGAGTAGAGAAGGAAGAGAGCCAGCCAAGTTGGAGCAGCGGTATCGCCGCCGACGAGGAGTGAACCAAAGAACTTGTAAGTCCTGAGGATAGAGTAGAGAGTACTTCAAGGCGACGAGCCTGAAGACTAAGTTGGAGAGGAGAATCTAAGTTGATAATTAAACTGAGGAACTACAGTATCATACAGGCAGTATTTATACATACGGATCAGTGCATTGGGGCGGAGCACCAGTCTAACTACTAGGAGCTATATGTGTAGTACCTGCAGGGTAGAAAATAAGACAATAAGGAATAGCCTAGGTAGAAAGGGAATGTGTAGCGAGAAAGAACAATAAGGATAAGATTACAATCAATGGTAGATCTCGGAATACTGAGCGGCGGAGCGGGGTACCGAGGCATGGACTTGACAGTATCCCCCTCTTAGGCTTGAGCCCTCGAAAGCCGATAAGACTGTAAGACCGAAAAGGCCGAAATTGATCCCATTAATAATTATTAGTTAAAGAAAAATTTTCTGTCACTGTAAACCAAACACAATTTGAAGGCAAATTTTAGCTGGTCCATGTGCTGTTTTTCTCTATAAAAGGGCCAGGGTTTTACCACTTTAGGCTCAACTTTTCCAAAACTTCTAAGTCCAACATGTCCGCTAGCTGAACCATCACCACCACCACCAGCAATGCTTCTCCCAATGCCAGACCTTTGACATTGCACCCTGCACCTCCGCCCAGCGCCGATCCCGCCGACCTTGAGGAAAACAACCTGGAGGAGGACAAGGAAGTGATTATGAGGAGGGCGAGGGAGCAGGTGCGCAGGATAAAGGAGAGGAAGGCCAAGGAGGCGGCAAGGAGAAAGGCAGCAGAGGAAGCTGCAAAGAAGAAGGAGGTTGCTGCAAGGGCAGGTGCAGTGAGGAAGAAGGCAGCGCAGGAGACACAAGAGTGGGTCATCCGGGCCCAACAACAAGAAGACAAGGTCGTGGAACGGAGGAGGCTGTTGGCTGATGCAGCGACCACTAGAAGTCAGAGAGGGACCTCTCCCAGTGAGATATCTGCTTCCCCCAGGAGGCCTGTGGTGAAGATCAGGAGGATGATGAAAGGCAAGGGAAAGGCTAAGGCCCAGGTAAGTGAGAATACCTTGTTGATTTTTTCACTCCTAACTCTTTTACTTAGCCTATTGGTGGGGACCCCAATGACAGCAACGAAGAAGAAAGGACTCCTTGCAAACGATGCAGGAGTAAGAAATTTTCTTGTCAGATGCAGGCTGGCAAGAGGAGCTCCCTCATCTGCAAACCATGTCACAATGCAAAAGTATGGTGCTCATACACTGGGCAGCCCTCAGTGGTGAAGCGGAAGGGAGGAGGAAGTCCAACCAGTGAGCACCTGGCGGTTCTCGAGAGCCAGATGGCTCAATTACTTGCCGAAAACTGGCAACTCCGAGAAGGACAGGGGAAGGCAAACACCTACCACCACCACTTCAACCAGAAGCTGGATTGGCTGATGATGGAAGCAGCGAGAAGGAGAAATGCCGGAGCCCAGGCCATCAGGACTGCCAAAGAAGAGAAAGAGACTAGTAGACAGTGAGGAGGAGGAGGAAGAGGAGAGAGAGAAGGAGAGGGGAGAAGAAAAGGAAGTAGACAAGGAGCCGGCGCTGAGGACGGTGCAGTCGGAGAAAGGGAAGGAGAGGGAAGAGTAGAGTAGATTATGGAAATCAAACTTTGGCCCTAGGCCTTTTCTTGTAGCCTTCTTGCTTTCTTGCCACCTTGTTGTATTTTTTGGTTTTTGTATATATAACAATGTTATCAGAAACTGAAAGCAAACGGGCTGCAAAGCAGTGGAAGAATTATGTCACAAAGCGGCAGAGGCAGAGTGACTAGCAGAGCAGGGAAGCGGAGCGACTAAGCAAGGCGGCAAGACAAAGCGACTAAGCAGAGCGGAGGCAGACTGGTCCCAGATAATGACAGAGATATACTAAGTATCGTAGTCATAGGTAATAATAAGTAAGCACATACCTGGTCCCAGATAATGACAGAGAGGTCAAGATAAAGGATCAGGCTGTGAGGGAGTGGCTTTATATACATAATCCGATCTGCGAGAAATGACGATGTAATACTGTACAGTTTAGGAACAAGGAAGGTGGTGGAAGCCAGTAGAAGGAGAAGGGTAACAGGTGGATCAGTAATTGATGGGATTTAACAGTGATGTAATCATACAAGTAAGGGCTTCGAGACAGTGAAAAAAGGAAAATGATAGGGGCTATGTACTTCATGACAAATTAGTTAGTTCGAATTATAAGTAGTTTAAGTGTAAGTGAAAAATAAGTAAATGAACCAAGTAGTCAGTAATGAAAAGTGAAAATGAACAATATAAGGGAGAAGATAAATACTCAATTTGCTATCATTGTGTTTACCCTCTCGATGCAATGAAGTAGACTTCGGCAGAGAATGGAATTTTGGGAAAAGAAATAAATGTTTTTTATGATCAAGGTCCATGCTTGTGAGGGTATCGGGCATGGAATGCCAGCACCAATTTGTCAGCAGCAACCCAGGAGAATTCATCATCAGTACCTTTGTAACCAGCCCACCGAATGTAATAATGTAGAGGACAACATTTGTACCTTCTGTCTAGCTTGGAGTCGAGGATTTCAGCAACATTGTACTCCTCTTTACCATCAACTTCAATTGGGGGTGGAGGAGATTGAGTTCGATTCGGGAAAGGGTTCAGCATAACTGGCTCCAGCTGTGAGACATGGAAAACTGGGTGAATCCGGTGAAGATAATCCGGGAGCTTGAGCTCGTAAGATAAAGTACCAGGTTGACTGATGACCTTGAAAGGACCAAGATATTTTTCAGAGAATTTTTCAGTAGGACAAGTAGATTGAATGTGCTTAGCAAGAACAAAAACTTCAGAGGCGATCTGGAACTCCGGGTGTGAGATTCTTTTCCTGTCAGCTTGTTCCTTGTAACAAGATTGAGCTAGAAGGATTTCCTCTCAAAGGAAGATGTGGAGTGCATCGAGGTTAATGACGAAGTCCCTGGCTAGGTCAGACTTCATGTTGACCTCAGGCTGAACGGTGATGTTAGGGTGGTATCCTTTGATAGCAAAAAATGGAGTAATACCAGTGGAAGCATTAGGTGCATTATTATAGGCAAATTCAGTGATTGTTAAGATTATGTATACCATGAAACCGTGCCAGAGGTCACAAGGTGTCTAAGGGCGGAGGGTCAAATGGGAAAGTAGTGAAGTTATTAACAACACTGCTGTTATGCCATTAGTCCCCAGAGATCAAGAGTAGAGAAGTATCATGCCTTGCCTGATTTTGCTTCCTTACCTATCATATTCCTCCTTACTACCTTCCTATATCTCTCCACTGTATACCCAGAGCTCCCCTTGTCTGCTTTTACCATTATGTAATATGCCACATGGCTGTCACATGTATAGTATATAGGCTGGGGACTCCCCTTGGAGCTCCCCAGCGTGTTATTGTCAAATCTTATCTGGAAACTCTTCCAACCTGGCTTGGTCCCTGTTAGTACAGTCTACTTGTACTTGCTAACAGGGCCTGACACATCTCACCTGTTATATATTTCCTCTTTATCTGTTTCCCTCAACTCTGTTTCCTTCACCTCTGTTTCACTCAACTCTGTTTCTCTTCTCTGTCTCACCTCTCTGAACACCTCTCAGAACTTCCTGAGCCTCTCCTATGACTTACAGTCTACGTTGAGGCTCCACACCCCCAACCACCTCCATCCTCACCAACTACACTTCCTTCCCCCACTCCAGGACCTTTGGCTAGGTCCATCCAAGCTCTGCAACCACCACTGGTCAGGCTCCCTACACCAGTAGCGGCACTTATCCCACCTCCCCTTGTATGGCCTAGGCAGCTGTCCTGCTTGCTTAGGCCCAGTCCAGATAGGATGAGAGCAGGCCTCACAAGAAGAAGAAAACCAGGAGCAGCCAAGTCAGAGCGGCAGTAACACCGACGACAGGGAGCGGACCAAAGGACTTTATCAGTTCTAGGGTCAGAGTAAGAAGTACTTCAAGGTGACCAGCCTAAAGACTAGAGAGTGACAAGAGTACAGAGGAAGTCTCAAGTCAAGGACGTTAAGAGGATAATCTAAGTTGATAATTAAACTGAGGAACTACAGTATCATACAGGCAGTATTTATATCTACGGATCGGTGCATTGGGGCGGAGTGCCAGACTAACTACTAGGAGCTATATATGTAGTACCTGCAGGGTAGGGAATAAGACAATAAAGGAAAGGATAAAACAATAAGGGAGAGCCTAAGCAGAAAGGGAATGTGTAGTGAGAAAGAACAATAAACGGTAGATCTCAGAATACCAAGTAGTGGAATGGGGCACCGAGGCATGGACTTGACAGTATCTCCCTCTTAGGCTTGAGCCCTTGAAAGCCGATAAGACTGTGAGACCGAAAAGACCGAAATTGATCCCATCAATAATTACTAGTCAAGGAAAATTTTCTGTCACCATAAACTGAACACAACCTGAAGAAAAATTTTCGCTGGTCCATGCGCCATTTTGTCCCTATAAAAGGGCCAGGGTTTTGCCGCTATGGGCCTAACTTTCCTCGACAAAGTTTTAAGTCCAGAAGATGTCTGCTAGCCGTACAACAACTACCACCATCTCCCTACCGCCGGCCCTTCGAGGTCATGTCTGTAAGACCTAAGTCAGAATAGGTCTTAGGGTAGGTTTTGGTATAAGGAGTTTATGTTGTAGCGTGCTAGGAGCAGGCTGGAGCTCGAAGGGAGCTACGGAAACCGCGACCGAGGACAGGAATGACCTAGTAGTGGCTGGGTTAGAGAGATGTGACCCTTGAAGGGGTTCCTGTAAGGTCCAGGGAGGTCCCTAAGGCATAGGTAGGAGAGGTAGAGGTATGGAACCTAGTAGCGTTGTGTAGAAGGAGTTGTACTTGCTAGAACGTCAACGTAAGATGGAATAAGTCGTAGGGAGAATGGGTCTTGAGTGTATAAGCTCCTGAGAAGATATACGCCTGGGAGGGGAGGTCCCGGGAACTGGGGCTTAGAGGTGGACGTCCTCGAGGGTTGGAGGTGGTAACGGAGAAGCTGCACGTAGTTCGATGTAGGGGGTAGCTTCGACATTACCTAGATCGAGGTCCCAGAGCTTGTGGAGCAATTGGGGAGCTCGAGGAGGTTTTTGGGGAGGTTAGCTCACCAAGGCGTTAGGCATTGGGGAGCTTTAGTATTGTTTGAGGGAGCTCGGAGACTCACTCGGGTTGCTTAGACATGAAGTAAAATCATATATTGGATCGTGTAGACAATCACAGAGACAATAGAGAAGAGTAGAGAGAAACTGAGATAAAGAAACAGAGAGTAAAGGAAATCCGTATGGTTAGCAGGTACAAAGGGACAGGGACTGGACCTATGCAAAAGGGTGTGTGTTCAAAATATACCAAGCTGGGGCTTGGGGACATGTCAGAGCTACTTAAATAGGTACAGGAAGTGAACAAGGGGACATCAGGGGCCATGAGGCAGGTAATCGAGATTAGTACCTTAATGGGGTAGGTGTAGGAGGGCTTCTTACGCGTGTCGGGGAAGGTTTAGGAGCTACGCGTGTCAAGGGAGGGAAGGTGGTACTGAAGATGGTACTGTCTTGGGGAGGTACGGAGGTGGATCGGGAGTGCAGAGGTGTGAGAGCGTATGGCTGATACTGGGGCTGTCCTGGTAGTCACCAGGGCATGAAAACAAAGAAGGGAGCTATGGCTAACGGTCGAGGCATGACAATGTCCTGCACCACCGCCACCTGCCAATCCCACTGTCCACAAGGAGGAAGGTCTGGAGGATGAGGATGAAGACGACATCATCAGGAGGGCGCAAGAACGAGTTAAGAAGGTGAGAGAGAGGAAGGTGGCAGAGGCAGCGAGGAAGGAAGCAGAGGAGAAGGCTGCAAGGGTGGCAGCGCAAGAGGCACGGGAGTGGGCACAACAGCAAGAGGAGGAGGCTGTTGGCCGCAGCGGTGACAGCAAGAAGTCAAAGGGGGATTTCTCCCAGCAAGACGTCTGCTTCTCCGAGGAGGCCTGTCGTAGAGATCAGGAGAATGGCAAAGAGCAAGGGAAAGGCCAAGGCCCAGGTACATGATAATACCTTGTTGATTTCTTCACTCCTAACTCTTCTACTTATCCTGTTGGTGGGGACCCCAATGATGGCAATGATGACAAAGAAAGGACTTCTTGTGAACGATGCAGGAGTAAGAAGATCTCTTGTCAGATGCAGGCTGGCAAGAGGAGTTCCATCATATGCAAACCCTGTCATGACACGAAGGTACAGTGCTTGTACTCCGGGCAGCCTGCCATGCCCTGGCTACAAACAGGACAGTTCCAGTACCAGCCACATACTCACACACTTCCCCAAGACAGCACCACCCTTCCCCTGCTTCCCATTAAACCAAACATCCTGATGACTTCCCCGACATGCGTAGCTCCCCCGACATGTGTAAGAAACCCTCCTACCACCAACCCCATTAGGTACTAATCTCAATTACCTGCTGTTACAATCACTTCTTTTTCATCTTATCTTTTTCCTTATCCCTTGTCTTATCTTTTATCTTTTGTCTTATTGTCATGCCCTGGCTACAACCAGTCCAGTCCCAGTAACCACCACACGTTGCCATACGTCCTACCCACCTCCTGTATGTCCTCCGCACCTCCCCAAGTACCACCAGACACCTCCCCAAGTATTTCTGACGCAACTACCCAAACGTCCTTCACCCCGACATGCGTACGAAAGCCCTCTAGCCGATAACCCCTTTAAGTATTAATCTCGATTACCTCCCTCCCTCCGATTAGCTACCTCATGCCTCCAGATGTTCTCTTGTTCACTTCCCGTACCTATTTAAGTAACGCCGCAATGTCCTGAAGCCCCAGCTTGGTATATTTTGAACACACACCCTTTTGCATAGGTCCAGTCCCTGTCCCTTTGTACCTGCTAACCATACGGATTTCTCTTTACTCTCTGTTTCTCTACCTCTGTTTCTCTCTACTTCTGTCTACTGTCTCTCTGATCGTCTATACGATCGAATATATGATTTCACTTCAAGTCTAAGCCTTCCGAGTGAGTCTCCGAGCTCCCTCGAACATTACTAAAGCTCCCCAACGCCTACCCGCTTTGGTGAGCTACCCTTCCCCAAACCTCCCAGAGCTCCCTAGCTACTTCGTAAGCTTCGGGACCTCGATCTAGGTAACATCGAAGCTACCCCTCACGTCGAACTACGTATTGCTTCTCCGTTACCACCTCCCACACTCGAGGACGTCCATCCTCAAGCCCAGCCCCCAGGGACCTACCCTCCCTGGCATATCCCTTCTCGGGAGCTTACACTCTCGAGACCCAGTTGCATATACGACCTACTCGATCCTATATTGACGTTCTAGCGAGTACAACTCCTACTACGCAATACCGTACGGTCCCGCACTCTTCCTTAACCTCCCTACGCCTTAGGGACCTCCCTGGACCTCCTAGGAACCCCCTCAAGGGTCATCATTTCGTCGTTCCAGGCACTACTAGGTCATTCCCGTTCTCGGTCGCGGTTCTCGTAGCTCCCTTCGAGCTCCAGCCTGCTCCTAGCACGCTACAACATAAAACTTCATATACCAAACCTACCCTAAGACCTATTTTGACCCAGGTCTTACACTTATCTTCTATCTCCCTTATCCTATATCTTGTCTTATCTTGTCACCTGACCTATTATTCATGCTTACTGATACAACATGCGCTTTTCATTGACTTGTATTAAATACAGCAGTCTTACAACACATATACAGCATGATGATCAAGCTTTCATTACTTACACATTGCTTTACTTATGTAATACTCATGTTTACCACCAACCCAGGGCATTGGGCATTACTAGGGCGGAGGGTTGTTTACTCGTATATAAGCTGTAGTTACTTGCTGTATTTTCTTAGCTTTGATCTCGTCTATTCTACCTGGTTTAGCCCAGAACTCTGCTTGCCTCCTTTATCGTTCCACCACCTAAGGTTTTTTTGAGTGTGACACCTGGTGACACCTGTTACTAGAACCAGTCGCTGACACCTGCCTCATGTTCTCTGGACCCTAATGTTCCCTTGTTCGCTTCCCCCTTACCTATTTAAGTAGTATCGCAACGTCCCCAAGCCCCAGCTTGGTATATTTTGAACACACACCCTTTACATAGGTCCAGTCTCTGTCCCTTTGTACCTGCTACCTATATGGAATTCTCTTTACTCACTGTTTTGCTATCTCTGTTTCTCTATTCTTGTCTCTTGTCTCTATGATTGTCTATACCATCCAATACACACTGTTACTTCACATCTAAGCAACCCGAGTAAGTCTTCGAGCTCCCCCAATGTCTATTGTTGTGGTGAGCCAACCTCCCCCAAACCTCCTTGACCTCCCCAATTGCTCCACAAGCTCTGGGACCTCGACCTAGGTAACATCAAAGCTACCCCTTACATCGAACTACGTGTCGCTTCTCCATTACTACCTCCACCACTCAAGGATGCCAACCACTACCCCCCACTTCCCGGGACCTCCTTCCCGGGCTTATACTCCATCGGGAGCTCTCATGTTCAAAACCTACGTCAACTACGATCTACAAACGATCCTACGTTGATGTCCTTAGCTAGTACAACCCATACTACGCTACGCCCTTCCATCTACTAGTTCCTGTTACATCCACCTCCTACCGTTAACATCCTAGGGACTTCCCAGAACCTCTTTAAGGGTCATTCTGTCAAGTCCATGCCACGGGCCTCCATTCCGCCGCTCGGTATTCCGAAGATCTGCTCTTATTGTAATCTCTTCCTATTGTTCTTTCTCGCTACACATATCCTTTCGTTCTAGTCTCTCATTATTGTCTTTTACTCTTTCGTGCTAGTCTCTCCTTATTGTCTTTTACTCTACCCTGCAGGTACTACTCGTATAGCTCCTAGTAGTTAGTCTAGCGCTCCGCACCGATGCGCCGTTCCGTAGATATAAATACTGCCTGTACGCTACTGTAGTTCCTCAGTTTAATTATCAACTTAGATCAACTTAGATCTCCCTTCTCAACTGAGCTCTTCTCTAAGTCTTCTGGCTCAACGCCTTGAAGTACGTCCTCCTTGACCTTAGGACTTTAACGTCCTCTGGTCCGCTCCTCGTCATCGGCGATACCGCCGCTCCGACCTGGCTGCTACTTAGCTCCTCTCTCTCTACTCTCGCTCTCCGGGGACTAACGGCGTAACGGCGGTGTTGTTAATAGCTTCACTACTGTCCCACTCGTCTTCCGCACTTAGACACCCTGTGGCCTTGGCACGGTTACACGGTGTACATGATCTTAACAGTATAATTAAACTCAATCCGTTAACGTCGTACTGACATATCATTTTTTATGCCTCCGAAAACTCGAGCTCAATCTAGAGCTAATTCCGAAGAAAACACTTTCTTCACTACAGCCCAATCATTTGCCCCATTCTCCGACTCTATCTCTGCAATTGGTAAACCACGTCGCCGTAATCGCGGTTTCGGTCCAGCCACAGTTCCTACTACGTCGACTCTTCCTGAAGCCATGGAAGAAGAACAACAATTTGAGTACAGCACCTTGTATACTGGTGACGGACAACCTGTCCAAGTCCTGACTCCTCGCCGTGGACAACCCCCCGTGGTCGCTCCGGCTCGGGGCCGGTCTACTACTCGAATTGATTCCCCAATCCTCCAAGCCATAGCCCGCCGTACGGGTAAACAACCCCAACGTCGCGCTGCTTCTGAATCTCCTCGTGACCCACCTCCTCACTTCGATTTGGACACTGGTGATCACGATGATCAAGGCCCTCCTGTCGACCCCGACGATCCGGGCGCCGATAATAACAACAACGATCTGGATGACGATTCCGGCGGTTTACCGCGTGGTGAACCTGGTGACCCCAGTGGACCTGGTGGACCTGGTGGTCCCGGCGGTCCCGGCGGTCCTGGTGGACCTGGTGGACCTCGTTCTCCCATATCTCCTGACATCCCCAACGAGCAACGTGCTATGTTGGAACTCCTCTCGGGGTTCAAGGGTTCCATTGAGACCCTTGGTACCGTCCTCGCCGCTCTCGGCCGCCCTTCTGACAGCTCTGAATCCAAGAGCAAGGTCAAGGAGCCAGAGGTCTTCGACGGTTCGGACCCCCGAAAACTCAAGACGTTCTTCGTCAATCTCGCCCTGGTCTTTAATGACCGTCCAAAGTACTTCACCGACCAACGGAAGGTGAACTATACCCTTTCCTATCTCAGTGGGTCAGCCAAAGAATGGTTTGTCCCTGATATCCTCGATCCGGATCTCGACTCGCTGCCGGCCTGGACGTCCTCCTTCAAGGCCCTGGTAAAGGAGCTTCAGGACAATTTCGGCGTTTACGACGCCCAAGGCGAGGCCGAAGATTCTCTCGGTAATCTGAAGATGAAGGAAACCGAGAACATCCGGAAATACAATATCCGGTTCAACACCCTGGCTGCTAGTACCAACTGGGATTCTGCTGCCCTGAAATGGGCTTATGGACGAGGCTTAGCTGAACGCATCAAGGACGAAATGGCGCGTTTGCCCGAGCCGGCGACTCTCGCCGATTATCGTCAAGAAGTTCTTCGTATTGACAATCGTTATTGGAAACGCGAGGAAACTAGAAAGCGTGAGGCTGGTAAGCCTTTTGTTGCTCGGAACCCGAAGAAGGGTTCCTCGGACTTTAAGACTGGTTCTACTAACCAGCAAAACAACTCTCAGCCATCTGGCTCTTCGGCGCCGTTCACGCCGAAGCCTAAACCCTTCTCTGGTGGTAAGCCTAACACCAATGGTAAGCCCCAGAACTCTTCGAATTCCGGCCAATCCGGCGGTCAGCGCCCCGCGTTCAACCATCTTGGTGCAGATGGGAAAGTCCTTCCCTCTGAGAAGGAAAGAAGGATGAAGAACAACCTTTGTCTCTTCTGCGGTGGTAAGCATCAGATTGCCGACTGCAACAAGCGAAAGGCCCGAGAATCGAAGGGCCGCGCTGCCGAGGTTGAAGAAACCCCCGAAGCAACCATTGAGGTTGTTGAAGAGGATTCGGAAAACTAATCCGCAGCTCTTGTTCCCCGGTACGAAACGGGAGCTGCGTTGATCAGGTTCGTACCTCACCTGGGGAGTTATATCTCAACGCGTCCGCTCTTTCTTCCATTGAACGCTCTCTTGTAATTTCGTTAACTACTGAATTCTCGTTATCCGATTCGGCCGCGCCGGCCGAACCCATCTCTGCTCTTCTCAAATTTCCTACTCTTGTTGATTCTGGTTCTACTGACTCTTTCATCGATACTCGTTATGTTTCTCAGAACTCTATTCCTACGACCAAAATTTCTCCTGTTAATCTTCGTCTCTTTGATGGTTCATTGTCTTCTAAACCCATTACCGATATGGCGAATATCGCCGTTCGGTTCCCTTCCGGCGAGCTGCTTCTATTACCCTTTTATGTTACACATTTAGATTCATCCTGTAAAGCAGTATTAGGTTACAGTTTCTTATCCCGCTACAATCCGTTGATTGACTGGGCATCTCGAAACATTACGTTCCGTAACACTTCACATCTTGATTCTCCACAGACGTCTGTGCCTTCTGCCGTCAACACTGTTGATGCAAAGGTCGCTGTTCCGCTACCGGAACTTCCGCCGTCGGTTTCACCGACAATTCTGGAGACCCCTCCTGGGGACTCACCTCGCTCTCGCTCTCGCTCCCGCTCTCGGACTTTACGGGCCAAGCCCCTTTCGTCCAAATTCCCCTACGAACCCATCTATTCTTACCCTACGGTCTCTCAATTCGCTGCTCAACTGGAAACTCCCGACATTGCACTTGTCAGTGCTGCAGTCTTTAACAGGGCTTGCAAGGACGCTGGTATGGAACCCATCTTACTTCGTGCTATCCACTCAGAGGTCGCGGCCCGCGCCGCCGACCGCTCTTCCACCACTCCTACTGTCCCTCCACTCCATCCTTCTATCCCAGAAGAGTACGCGGAGTTTGCAGACGTCTTCGACGAGATTGCTGCAGATTCACTTCCTGAACACAGACCTTACGACCTGAAGATTGACTTGGAAGAGGGCGCTTCGCCGCCTCTCGGCCGTATTTATCCTTTGTCTGAAAAGGAGCTAGTCGCCCTTAAAGACTTTATTGACAAACAGCTGGCTACTGGTGCCATTACCCCATCATCCTCTCCTCACGGCGCTCCGGTCCTTTTTGTCCCGAAGAAAGACGGCAAACTTCGCCTTTGCGTCGATTTCCGTGGACTCAATCGTATCACCAAAAAGGATCGTTACCCACTTCCACTCATTTCAGATCTTCTCGACGCTCCGAAAAGAGCTAAAATATACACCAAATTGGATCTCGCTCACGCTTATCATCTAGTCAGAATCGCTGAAGGTGACGAATGGAAAACCACCTTTCGGACCCGCTACGGCTCTTACGAATGGAAGGTCATGCCGTTCGGCCTTACGAACGCCCCTGCGGCTTTCCAGCGGTTTGTTAATGACATCTTCTCTGACATGCTCGATGTCTGCGTCATCGTCTATCTTGACGATATTCTGATCTACTCTGATACACCAGAAGAACACCGAGAACACGTTAAGGAAGTTCTTCAGCGGTTACGGAAACATCGGCTTTACGCGAACCCCGAGAAGTGCGAATTCAATATGGATACTGTTGAGTATTTGGGTTATATTCTTTCTCCCGACGGATTGACTATGTCCAAGGAGAAAGTTCAGACAGTTCTAGAGTGGCCGGTCCCGAGGAAGGTTAAGGACATCCAGTCCTTCCTGGGTTTTGCAAACTTCTATCGTCGTTTTATTTATAATTATAGTGATATCGTTGTGCCGATGACTCGGCTTACCCGAAAAGGCGCTTCCTGGATCTGGGACAGCAGCTGTCAAGAGGCCTTCGAAAATCTCAAAATCGCTTTCACTTCTGCGCCGATACTGGCCCATTGGGAGCCGAATCGCCCACTTATCGTGGAGACCGACGCTTCCGATTACGCCATTGCGGCTATTCTTTCCATCCAATATGCTGACGGTGAAATTCATCCTCTAGCCTTCCTTTCCAGAACGCTTCATGCGGCGGAACTCAACTACGATACCCACGACAAAGAGCTACTGGCCATCTTCGAGGCCTTTAAAGCTTGGCGTCATTATCTGGAAGGTTCGGGTGATCCGGTGGACGTCGTCACCGATCACAAGAATCTTGAGTATTTCTCTACTACCAAGGTTCTTACACGCCGACAGGTCCGATGGTCTGAATTTTTACATCAATTTAATATGGTCATTCGCTTCCGACCGGGGAAACTCGGCGAGAAACCTGATTCGATAACTAGACGCTGGGACGTCTACCCTAAAGAGGGGGATATCGGCTACGCCCAAGTGAACCCTCATAACTTTCGTCCTATCTTTACTAACGAACAACTCACTGCGTCTCTTCGAGCTACCTTTCTGGAAGGTCCGGCTTTACGAGCCTCGATTATCATGGATATCGAAGCTTTACACCAAGCTATCATTCTCGCCCTTCCCGCCGATCCGAGCTCCGTTGCTGGTTTGGAACTTGCAAAAGATCCTTCCAATGAACGTTGGAGCTTAGGTAGCGACAAGCTACTACGCCTTGACGACCGTATTTATGTTCCTAATCACGGCGATCTTCGCCTTCAAGTACTTCGCTATTTCCATGATCATCCACTTTCCGGCCATTTCGGCCAGAACCGCACTCTGGAAGCTGTACGTCGTCAATACACCTGGCCCAAGGTCAGAGACTTTGTTCGTGACTACGTTACCTCTTGCACTATCTGTGGTCGCAATAAGCCCCGCCGTCACCGGCCTTACGGCTTGTTGAAACCTTTACCGGTTCCGGTTCGGCCATGGGATTCCATCTCCATGGACTTCATTGAGCAACTACCAATGTCGAATGGCTATACAGCTATCCTAGTCGTCGTGGATCGATCTTCCAAACAAGCTATATTTATTCCAACTCACGACACCATTACTTCCGAACAATTAGCTGAGCTTTTTGTTATTCACGTCTTCTCTAAGCATGGTGTCCCTAATCATGTTACTTCCGATCGTGGTTCCGAATTTGTTTCGGCGTTTTTCCGGGCTCTCGGTAAAGCGCTCTCCATGGAACTTCACTATACCTCTGGATATCATCCGGAAGCCGACGGGCAAACTGAGCGTGTCAACCAGACTCTCGAGCAGTACATCAGGATTTATTGTTCCTACCAACAAGATGACTGGTCGCCTCTACTTCCGATCGCCGAGTTCGCCTATAATAACGCTCCCAATGCTTCCACTGGTATTACTCCATTCTTCGCTAACAAAGGATACCACCCAAATATCACCGTTCGGCCCGAGGTCGACATGAAGTCTGATCTAGCCAGAGACTTCGTCGTCAATCTCGATGAACTCCACGTCTTCCTTCGAGAGGAAATCCTTTTAGCTCAGTCTCGTTACAAGGAACAAGCTGACAGGAAAAGAATCTCGCACCCGGAGTTCCCGATCGGCTCCGAAGTATTCGTTCTTGCTAAGCACATTCGTTCTACTCGTCCTACTGAAAAATTCTCAGAAAAATATCTTGGTCCTTTCAAGGTCATCAGTCGACCTGGTACTTTGTCTTACGAGCTCAAGCTCCCAGACTATCTTCGCCGCATTCATCCGGTTTTCCACGTCTCACAGCTGGAGCCGGTTACGCCGAATCCTTTCCCGAATCGTACTCAATCTCCTCCACCTCCAATTGAAGTTGATGGGGAAGAGGAGTACAACGTTGCCGAAATCCTCGACTCCAAGCTGGACAGAAGGTATAAACGTTGTCCTCTACGTTATTACATTCGGTGGGCCGGTTATGAAGGTACCGACGATGAGTTCTCTTGGGTTGCTGCTGATGAATTACATGCTGACGAACTTGTACCGGCGTTCCACGCCCGATACCCTCACAAACCTGGACCTTGATCACAAAAAATCATTTTATTCCATTTCCCTTTTTCACCGCGCTCCGCCGAAGTCTACTTTGTGCGTTTAGAGGATAAACACGATGATAGCAAATTGAGTGTTTATCTCCTTTTTCTTAATTACTTACATTCTTCTTCGAACTATTTGCACTTATATTTCATTCATACTTATACTATTTACACTTCGAACTAATTATTTCTTACGCCGCTTCGCGGCCCATTCGCTTTCCGATCTCAAATCGAGTTAACATTTTTTATATATACAAAGACCAAACAACAAAGAAAATTGTACAACGAGGGCAGGGCGACAAGAAGTATACAAGAAGAGGCCGAAGGCCGATGTCCGATGTCCGATGTTACTCTACTCCGCCCTCTCCTTCCCTTTCTCCGACCGGGCCTTCTTCGGCGCCGGTTCTCCCTCCTCCTCTCCTTCTCCATCCTCTTCTTCTTCCATCCTCCTATCCTCTTCCTCCTCCTCACTATCCACGGCCCTTCGCCTCTTCTTCGGCAGCCGCGAAGGCCCTGGTTCCGGCATCTCCGGTGGCGTTTTCCTCCTTCTCGCGGCGTCCGTCATCAACCAGTCCAATTTGCGGTTGATATGGCGGTTGTAGGTGTTGTCCTTCAACTGGCCCTCTCGAAGCTGCCGGTTGTCTGCCAGCAGTTGAGCCATTTGGCTCTCCAAGATCGCCAGGCGCTCGCCGATCGGTTGTCCTCCCCCCTCTCGCTTCACCGTCGAAGGACGCCCGGAGTACGAGCATCTGACCTTTGCGTCGTGACAGGGTTTACAAATAATTGAACTCCTCTTGCCAGCCTGCATCTGGCAAGGGATCTTCTTGTTCCTGCATCGTTCGCAGGGAACTCTTTCATCTTCGTCGTCGTCGTCGTCGTCGCCGTCACCGCCGTCGTCGGGGTCCCCTCCAACAGGCTACAAACAAGACCAGGAATGTTAGTTAAGGTTACTGTCGAAAACTTACGATTACTCACCTGGGCCTTGGTTTTGCCTTTCCCCTTTTCCCTTCGAATTTCCACCACTGGTCGTCGTAGGGAAACCGAACTTCCTCCTGGAGAGGAACCCCGCTGACTTCGAGCGGTGGCCGCCGCCGCCATTACCCTCCGGCGCTCCTCCAACTCCCGAGCTGCCGCCTCCTTCTGCCTCTGCGCTTCCTCAGCAGCTTTCCTAGCTGCCTCTTCCTCGGCCTTCTTCCTCGCCGCCGCCGCCGCTTTCCTTGCCTTCATCCTGCGGACCTTCTCCTCCGCCCGCCGGATAGCCTCATCGTCGTCTTCTTCCAACTCCTCCTCGTCGTTGTCGACAGGGTCGGCGGGTGGTGGAATTGTTGTTCGGGACCTCGAAGGCCCAGCGGTAGTAGCGGAAGTGAGGGTGGTAGTGGTGGTACGGCTAGCGGACATTTTTTGGACTTAGAAGTTTTGGGAACTTGGGTCCTACCGGCGAAACTCTGGGCCTTTTATACGGCAAAACTGCGCACGGACCAGCGAAAATTTTCCTTCGAATTGTACTTGGTGTACGGTGAACCGAAAATTTTCACTGATGACTAACGCCATTTCCCGGTACTAACGGCTTTCGAAAATTTTCCTGCTGACTGATAGGCCAAATCCCCGATCCTGACGGCCTTCAAAATTTTTCCTTGGTGACTAACCAACTACCGGTATTAATGGCTTTCGAGGGCTCAAGCCTAAGAGGGGGATACTGTCAAGTCCATGCCACGGGCCTCCATTCCGCCGCTCGGTATTCCGAAGATCTGCTCTTATTGTAATCTCTTCCTATTGTTCTTTCTCGCTACACATATCCTTTCGTTCTAGTCTCTCATTATTGTCTTTTACTCTTTCGTGCTAGTCTCTCCTTATTGTCTTTTACTCTACCCTGCAGGTACTACTCGTATAGCTCCTAGTAGTTAGTCTAGCGCTCCGCACCGATGCGCCGTTCCGTAGATATAAATACTGCCTGTACGCTACTGTAGTTCCTCAGTTTAATTATCAACTTAGATCAACTTAGATCTCCCTTCTCAACTGAGCTCTTCTCTAAGTCTTCTGGCTCAACGCCTTGAAGTACGTCCTCCTTGACCTTAGGACTTTAACGTCCTCTGGTCCGCTCCTCGTCATCGGCGATACCGCCGCTCCGACCTGGCTGCTACTTAGCTCCTCTCTCTCTACTCTCGCTCTCCGGGGACTAACGGCGTAACGGCGGTGTTGTTAATAGCTTCACTACTGTCCCACTCGTCTTCCGCACTTAGACACCCTGTGGCCTTGGCACGGTTACACGGTGTACATGATCTTAACACATTCCTCTCAATCTGAACTATTCTTAGGTCATTCCTGTCCTCGGTCGCAGTTTCTGTAGCTCCCTTCGAGCTCCAGCTTGCTCCTAGCATGCTACAACATAAATCTTTTATACCAAACCTACTCTTAAGACCAATTCTGACCCAGGTCTTACACAGAGTGACTTAGTGGAACAGGGGAGTGGAGCAACTGAGCAGAACAACAGAGCAGAGTGTAGGCAGACTGGTCCCAAGATAATGACAGAGATATATTGAGTATCATAGTCATAGGTAGTAATAAGTAAACACACACCTGGTCCTAAGATAATGACAGAGAGGTCAAGATAAGGGACCAGGCTGTGGGGGTTGGGCTACATATACATAATCTGGTCTGCAAGAAACAACAATGTAATACTGTACAGTTCAGGGAAAAGGAAGGTGGGTCAGGTGGATCAGTAATCAATGGGGGATTGACAGCAATGGAATGTGATTGTGATAGAATGATGTATTATACAAGTAAAGGCATCAAGACGGTGAGAAAGGAAAATAATAGGGGCTGTGTACTTCATGACACTGAGTTGAATTGTATTGATTTCTTGTGACTGGCATGGGATATCACGGGACTGTAACTCTGTCACAATTGTTTTTTCTCATCTCACAGCATCTCACTCAGTTGTTACTCCATAGATACTGTAGTTTATGTAAATTTGCTTTTATTTTGTTCTTAAAAAACATTCAATGTTGGCACCTGAAAGGCGCCCCATTTTTTTGATTCCATAATATTTAATAACCCCCAAGAAAGGAGCTGAGTTTTTGCCATGCACGGTGGTGCAGTGGCCTGCAATCACATGTTCAAAGAAACAAGATACTGAAGCAGAAATTACTGATTAGACATTGTCCTTGCACAGTTGACATTTAGCTTAAACTCGAGATGACTAGGCACAATAGCTCTACCTTGCAGGGAAGCGTGTACCCATATTAGGAAATTTGAACATACAGCATTAAGCCTTAGTCATACATGTATTCTGCAAACAGCGAGTGCGGATGAAGAGGAATAGAAGGCTATCGAAAGTAGAATCTGTTCCAGAACTGGGTTCATTGAGACCTTCATAGGCAGACGTAATACATGATGACCGTTGGGATCATAGCGGTAAGACTTTGAAGATCTTCTCTGCCGTAGTGGATCTTGGTCCTGTACATAGTCTTGTCCGTGCGGTTGTCCGGCATTCTCAACCACTCTTAACCTGACTGTGTAAATGTCACTACATATAATCAAGGTCGTATACGTACTCCCAGGGCTTTGAAGATCTGACCCACACATGAAAGCGGCAACAAAGTTGAAACGTTTGCAGGGTGCACGGGCATTCTTGAACCATTTAAGTCCGAATTTGTTTAAGTTTATCAATGCTCGTATTACCACGCTTGCTCTCTTGGTTATAGGGAAATAGCAGACATCGACAGCGTTGTACATTGCATTGGCCGTGGACTCAAAACAAATGTTCACCCTTGCACTCTTGGTAGTAGTGGTAAGGCTGTGAGTTTTACGATTTATCAAAATCATTATTTGTGATCCTGTTGCTCTTCCCGCTACGGGATAACAAATTTCTTCCAACTTAGATGCAGAGCGTAGATGCCTCTAATCATCCTCCACATCCCCGACGTTTCTGAACTCTGCGGGTTTCCCGTGGGCTTTCAATCACTAATTGCTACCCCTTTCCGACGATAAACTCATCATGTAACAGGTCATCTCCCGGTTAATTTTATACGAGAAGCACATTCCCGGACTTTTGGCCCTTTCTCCGTCCCGTCATTCCTTTCCGAGTTTCTCGTGGGACGCCATCTCACTGCATCTGATGGGAGCTGCTCTATAGCAGCAGTATAACACTATATATAAGTTTCGTCTCTTTTCTGACCTACTTTTACACCTCTCGCTCATTGCGATCTGACTACATAGGTATATTACTTGCTCGACAGCCAGAAGATGCCCCACCTTCCTTCTCCCCGAATAGCACCAGTCTCTGTTCGCATTACGATCATTGGCGCTAGTATCACTGGACTTGCAACAGCATGTGTGTTGCGGAGGTCAGGACACAAGGTATTAGTAGTAGAGAAAGGCGATGGAACGTTCAGAGTACGTATGTCAGTATAATCTCCCTTATTAAGACTCACTTTACGCCCAGAGCCCAGGCATTATTCCGTGAATGTCACGAACCTTCAGGAAGAGGAGGATGAAGAACTGATTTTTCCCTTCTCAGATCCCCGCCGAATATGACTCGAGTCCTACAGCGATGGGGCCTTCAATCATATCTTGCGAAATCAGGGATGGTAGTCGACCAGTTCCGGTTTCTAGAAGGTTAGTCGCCTAACATTCCAGTTTCTATTTGTAATGTTGACCAGAGCGTTCTACTTTCAGGTCAGAGCGGTAAAACCATTGGAGTATTGAAACTCTACGAGGAGCTTTTGAAAGACCTCATGGCAGATTTCTTGCTAATACAGGTGAGCACGAACTTCGCTCTCTTTCTCGTTCTGTGTTGATGAATTCTCACAGCACGGAGACCTTATATCTACCTTCCAAGATATAGCACGTCGAGAAGGAGTCGAGATTCGATATAACACACCCGTTGTGAAAGTCGAACGTGTTCCTCTTGCAGCCCTCTTGGAAAACGGAGATATTGTGTACTCCGACCTCATCGTTGGTGCAGATGGTCCGTTAAGGAGTATCAGTCGAGATGCCGTCCTACTACGCCAGATTGAAGAATTACCCACTCAACATGTGTGTTTCTCGTTTTCCGTATCATTGAGCGACCTGCAAGCCGATAATGAATTGGAAGGAATGTGCGAACAACGCAATGTAAGTGCCGTTCAATGCTTACAGAAAATTAATCCTAACCTTGTAATTCAGTGGAATATGTGGCTCGGTGACGGATTCGTGATCTACGGGGCATGCCATGTGTGTGCTTCGCTTTCGTCGGATTTTTTCTCGTGTACTCAATTCGCCCATTTATTAGAGGGAAAGAAACAGATATTTTCTTTGCATCACCACTGAGATGGACGGAGATATGACTGAATATCAGGGAAATTGGACCAAACAATATCCCGTTGACCGCTTCGATTTAAGATTGGACCGCTTCGATCCTCGGTAAGTATAGAGTGCAATAATGAAGCAACGCACACTCACATTTCTTTCTATGTAGTATCCAGAAGCTCCTTCAAATGGCGGGAGTCGTTATTCCGACTTGTCATGTATTCATCCCAGAGCCAGAAAACCTGATATGTGACCTCGACAAAGTAATATTGGCTGGCCAATCTGCTCATCCGACCATGGTGTGTTTTACTTTACCTTCAATGTATCCTTCGTGTATAATATAAACCCCAGCCCGACGGAATGCATTCAACCGCAATGTGCATAGAGGACATCGATGCCCTTGACTATCTCCTGACTCGTATTAAACATGTCGATGAAATTCCTCGTGTTCTTTCCGCTCATGAAGAGCTTCGCATGGAGCGATGTACTCACGCCAGAGATTGGGAATTGAGAAAACTTCAAATGTTCACTCTTAATCACGGAGAGGATCGGGAGCTGCGAGACGCGAAAATCCGGTGTCTATCTGAATGCGAAGACATGGAGGAAAAGGAATACGCTTTCAATGATCTATGGGGCGAGGAGGTGGACTTTTATGCCTACGATCCTATAGAACAAGCTGACAACTGGTGGAGTATGTATGGGACGGTGATCTCGCGACGGACTCAGATTACAGGACCTTCATAGTCCCGGGACCTCCAACTTTTTCCCACTCAAATCAACAGTAGAAATCCCATCGCATACATAACATAAGTACCCCATCCGCATATTTATTTGCATTCACCGTAGTAGATATCTCATTTTATACAAGACGTCGTAGCTCAATTCGCTATCTGAACAAGCAAACGCCAGTGTGCCACTGGCAATTTCCAGCTCCTCACATTTGGTTCGCCTCGATTCGTCTGCTATGAACATCTCTTGGCGGGAAATTACATCATATTGTCCGTCTACATCCCAGTTCTGATTGTCAACGAGCGATAGGAAATTTCTAAGTACCTCGAATCCGAGGGAGATATGTATGCAAAAAAACTCAAGTCCTCGGGGAGTTTGATAGCAAAGTAGATACCAGTGAGATCCCGGAAGAACAGCGCCTTCATCTCTTGGATCATGATCTATGTCCTGAGTTTGCATACGAGCGATTCCCACCGCGATGTTCGTCGCTCGCCGAGCCCGAATCAAGGTGATTCAGGGAGCTAGGGGCAACCAGAATCTAGAGGTACCTGAAAGGCACTTCATCCAACGTCCGGAGCTGCTTGGGTGCAAACAGGACCCCCGACAACCCTCCAATGTGTGTTGGACTGGTACTCCGTATGCTCAGCTTTGTCCTGTGCGACCCTTCCGGCCACCGATTCTAACTTACCCCTATATTTCTCGATTACCATATAATATTCGATACATGATTTTATACTCCCTCAGTTGTTTCTCTTATCAACTGAGGTGAGATTACTTATTTCTTTTCTTAGTCCTTAGTCTTACTCAAGTACTATAGGTTATCACTCAACAGGTATATAGATATAATATTACAGTTGTTTCTCTTATCAACTGAGGTTATCACTGTAAGACCTGGGTCAAAATAGGTCTTAGGGTAGGTTTTGGTATGTGGAGGTTTATGTTGTAGCGTGCTAGGAGCAGGCTGGAGCTCGAAGGGAGCTACGAGAACCGCGACCGAAGACGGGAATGACCTAGTAGTAGTTGGAACGACGAGATGGTGACCCTTGAGGGGTTCCTAGGAGGTCCAGGGAGGTCCCTAATGCGTAGGGAGGTTCAGGACGAGTGCGGGACCGTAAGATATTGCGTAGTAGGAGTTGTACTCGCTAGAACGTCAATATAGAGTCGAGTAGGTGGTTTATGCAACGGGGTCTCGAGGGTGTAAGCTCCCGAGAAGGGATATGCCAGGGAGGGTAGGTCCCTGGGGACTAGGTTTGAGGATGGTCGTCCTCGAGTGTGGGAGGTGGTAACGGAGGAGCAATACGTAGTTCGACGTGAGGGGTAGCTTCGACGTTACCTAGATCGAGGTCCCGAAGCTTACGAAGTAGCTAGGGAGCTCTGGGAGGTTTGGGGAAGGGTAACTCACCAAGCGGGTAGGCGTTGGGGAGCTTTAGTAATGTTCGAGGGAGCTCGGAGACTCACTCGGAAGGCTTAGACTTGAAGTGAAAGCGTATATTCGATCGTATGGACGATCAGAGAGACAATAGACAGAAGTAGAGAGAAACAGAGGTAGAGAAACAGAGAGTAGAGAGAAATCCGTATGGTTAGCAGGTACAAAGGGACAGGGACTGGACCTATGCAAAAGGGTGTGTGTTCAAAATATACCAAGCTGGGCTTCTGAACGCTCCTGGACTGATTAAATACGTATGGGGAAGTTAACAAGGAGACATGGTATGAAGCGAGCACTTAATGGGGATTCTAAGTACATGAGGATGGAATGATGGACGCATGTACGGGGTTCCAGGACCCTGTCATGGAATGATTCGGTTGAATGGAGGGGAGCTAAGGGTTGCGGGGTGGTTCTAGCGGTAAGGAGGTCTGTGGGACGTTTGAAGTGTTCTCAGGGATTCATGGAAGGGGTCTGAGGAGATCGGGAGCTATGCTAGAGAGCTTATGGGCTAAGGAATTTGGGGTGAGGCATGACAGCAAAGCGGTTCCACTAACTCCTTGTTAGGCTGATCAGTGATTATTAGGCTCTTTTCAAGCTCTTTACGTCGCACGATCATCACAACGTCCCTTCTCATATTAAGACAGAGGTATGACATGGGTTAAAGTCACGAAACTCACAGTAACGAAACAATCTTAAACTCAAGGCAGGTATTCATGAACTGCTTCCTGCAGGATCCTTTTTTGTTTTGCCAAACTTCACAAACCTTCACAAACTGCTTTATTTGCGATGTCGTCAATTCGAGTGTTCTGGGTGGCATCGGTATAGAGGGGGCAGGGAACTTGTTGATGGTGAACGTTGAACTTTCCGAAAGCTCTTGGTCAAACCCCATTTAGTCAGGAATCATCTCCGAATTGGAACAAGCATTGCATGACAACCTGGTTCGCGCCCGAGTCAGTAAACATGATTTGTACTGGATGCGAAAAGAGTACGTACGGATACGAGAAAATTTTTCTGCGAATACACAGACTGATGGTCAGGTTTTCATTATAGAAGCCATACCCCTCACACTTTCTTCTAAGATGCTCAATTGTCTAGTCCAAATATTCTACATGCAAGTAGTTTGTACCGCTCCTGAGTACAATGATCAGAAAATACGCCGTTTAGTCTTTTGCTATTTTGAAGGGTGCAAGGGTTTGCATAATTGGTGGTAAGTGGTACTTTTGTCCTTCACCCAACGCAGACCAATTTCACACCCAGGGCGCCCCCCTGATCTCGATGACATACTAGTAGGAACACCTGTACCGGTCAGTGTAGCACTAAGTATATGTGTCTTTTCAGTTCCTCAATTCATTCAGACTATATGAGCAGCCAGATGCAATAGCCTGAAGAGGACAATTGCATCTATTTTCACCCTACCGCACTTACTATGTCAAGGAGCCTGCAGATCACACAGTAAATACATCCCCGGAGTCCCTTGAACACCTTGTAACGTGAATGCTGAAGGAAACCACTCCTAGCAAACGTGAGGTAAGGTTTATGTATATTTTGATAGTGCTGAATCTCGAACTGATGCTTCTTGGCAAGAGGAATAAGGTGAGCATTGAATATATCCGTTAATTGAAGTGATCTCTTACCTGATTTCATTTTTTAATAACTTGTCTGCGCATAGGTCGCTGTTTGAGTATATGTAATGACCAATGGGTCACATAGCTATCACTCTACTAGATTGTACTCCGCGTTGTAAAAACACGGTCTGACCAGCTCCAAATATTGCTAGCAGTCAAGACATGTGTGCTGGTAAAAGTAGCTGTACCGGTGTTGGATTAAGTATCGTGTTTTGGAAGAGGATAGGGGTTTTCTAAAGAAGGTAAGTGATCATTCACCCTATCCACCCTCATCGGATCCAGGTGCAAACTGTTTAAACAGAAAAGAGTATGCAAAACGCCGAGTATATCTGTTACAATTGTCAAAAACATTGAAAACTGAGTCGGACTACCTTTGAACATCTCTAACAAATTAGTAGCAACCAGTCCAAGGTGAGTCATCTTTTTGAATGAATGAAATGACGAAGAGAGTAATAAAATCAGCTTCTACCTATAGTTTTCCCTGCTCTTGATGACCAGTATCCGTTATACTTGGCTCTGTAGGTCCCGATGGCTTTCTCTGGGCATTCTGCTTGAATGAAATCATAAGCCTGTAGACGGACACCACATAGCCTCACACAGCCGGCGATCGCGAGTGGCTGTGGACTCCGACTCAGAGCCCGGAGGCAAATATAGCTATGTATAAGGTGAAAATAAGGTGGAATCGATTTGGACATCCGACGCTCAACACCACTGGTCAACCGGTCAGCGTTAGCACTGTGCAAGTGTCTTTGTTCTTCCTTTTTCCGATTGTATTGTTCATTAATCTTTATTTTCCAAACTAGTCTTTCAACCCAAGAAAATCGACAACCTATGCATGAGCAATAAATCTGCAGGCCAAATTTATTGCCATTGTAACCTCCAAACTAACTATCTGTAAGCACCTCTTTCGTCCTTTTTCTCATCGTCAATTTTCTTTTTTTTGCAATCGTAAACTGATGAGATGATATTCTCAAAAACTCAGATTCGACACGATGTTCCTTCGACGATCCTCAGCCTTTTGCCAAATATTCTATCTGTACATCGTTTTCGCTGCTCTCCTCGGTGTGTCTCTGGTAACCAGTAGTCCCTTGGTCGCTGTGCCTCATTTGCTTGAACGGAGTGGGGGAGATCAACCCAAAATTACACGTCCACGTCAGGAGATGAAGCAACACTTCTTGTCAGCTGCAGCCCTGATACGTAGTTTTACAGAAACCTCCAAAAATGGTGATCTGGTCATCAGGCTTGGATGCAGAGAACCAGGTCAAGAGGAAAAATACATGGTCGCAAACGTTAGAATCATGAGTCTCCTTAAAAAAGACCTAAAATTCACCATTTTCTTTGGCACCATCGTTGGCTTCAGCGCTTCCAACGTGACCGTTCCCGGCGACTCGCACTAAAAAGGTCATTGTTGAACAGTCAGACATTCCGCGCTCTGATGTCTCCGAAACTGCGCAAAGTCACCACACTCCGAGAATCGACCAGGGTCGCTTGATCAAATTGGGTCCGGGCCGGGATTCAAGCCTTGTAGCTCACTTCGACCGCAACAATGCCGCGAAGAAACAATTGGTCAATACGTTTGGTGACGCTGACAAGTTGCTCTCGCACACCCAGGCCATGTTCCTCGAAGAGTACGGGTTCTCATGGGCTCATATTTTGGTTATCAATGATGACCTGGACTATATCACTGTTGCCCTGATTTGCATGCAAATGATGAAGGGCCCAGAGGGACAAGTATTGGCTCAGGGTGTTTTGGGGGAATGGCTCAAAATATACCTGGCCATGAAAGCTCTGAGGGGATCAGATAGCAGTCAATATGTTATGGCTGTAGAATGGTTGCTTGAAGGTAAATATCATCATGTAGCAGAGTCTGAACAGACTCCAACACAGTAGCGTTCGAGGTAGGACGTATTTCATAGCTAGTCTACAGTAGTCTACGGATCGCGTACAATGGTCAAATAGGTGAATAATATTGGATTTTTTTCCATTTACTTGCTTTCTATCCATCTCCGATTAGCGTAAGGCGGCCTAAGAGGAGGTTCAAAAGAAAACTCAAAAGACCAAGAAAGAAAGAAAATCCCCGAGAACCAAAACATCACCCGCTAATCAAGAGGCCCTATCCGTATTGTCCTTCTCATTTATATTTACATCTCCATTTCAACCCGTCTGAGAAATATGAGAGGGGACAAAGGCACCGAAAGAAAACGAACGTCCGTCCTCACTTACCGTGTATGTTACTTACATATATTCCTTTGCATGTTCGGTCTCTCCAGCAACTTGGGGTGATGTCCTCCTTCTCCTTCTCCCTCTTCTTCCCAGTCAGAATCCACGTGTTCCACTGTTCGTTAATTCCACTCCTCTCTCACCATCCTAAGTCCCATTCCGAAGATCCAGAGACCACTTCGCATTCGCACTGTTTCCTTCCCCAGCCATTGTCCAAGTGCTCGTTCTCGTCGCCTTTAGTAATAACACTAATATTAATGGAGCTTCATCGTCATGTCCATACTGGTCCTGTTCATTTCCGCCTCCTCTGCATGCTTACCGTACCCAGAAACATTCACATCCTCACATGCATACTCTTCTTCCGGGTTCCAATCCGCAGACATATTCCATACTCTTATGTTCTCTCCCCTCCTCGTTGACCAAGATCTCTGATGTAGGCCATAAGGGACCCACCCGTTCCTGAATCCTTCGTTTGAACATTCTACATAAGCCTACGCATCCGAGACACGACCGTCTCATAGACAGTAAGCTCCACGATAAGAAACCACAGTACGGATCATCATAACGTGTAATGGACAAACAACTTCTGGCCTGGGTAAGTGTAAGCCTGTTGGGATAATCCCGGGCATTGACGAGGTAGATCCTCCATATATCACGCTCGCGCTAGATGGTCCAGTTGCTCTTAGAAGACAAAGGAGGATCTGGCGGAGATGCAGGAGGATCTATGGGAGAAAGTAGAAGAAATCCCTGCGACGAATGCCTCCTCCGGCGAATCCGCATCTTTCACCAATTTGATCACAGAACCATCGTACTGTTCTACAGCCACGATCAATAGCTCAATCCAACCTCCACAAGCTTAGGCGACCTCTGGTTCGTACCAGAATTCTTCAACTCGGAGGAATGATTCACGGAGGTCTTCCATACTGAATTTCACGATATTGCCGATTGATTGGAGGGGAAGAGGCTTCTGGGCGGATGGAGGTTGCAGGAGGCGGTGAGCGATAGGAGTGGAGAGTTTAGGCAAGTGAGGAGGAGTCGGAGGAGTCGTTAACGGTGATGAAGATGATTGCTGTAACTGGGGTAACATTCCTTGAACGACTGTCCTAGCCTTTTCTCAATCACATCTCGATCCACAACATCGATTCTCGTGAATATCACCACCAGCAACGCCCCACCCACCTCTGTATCTCTTCCCCACTCATCTGCATCCTGCGCCCGGCCGATATCACTGACGTCGACAGTATACCCCATTGCACTGCCTCCTCGCAGTATTCATGGAAATCCTCTGGAGTCCATTCAAATTTGCATGAATTATCCGTTAGTGCCTCTTAGAGGTCAAATATCTATATGAAGAGCGATACAATCGAAGTCCTCAGTGTTGAACCAACAAAGTACTAAGTAGAAACTGAGGGATGAACGTGCGAAAAAGAATATAAGTAAGTGAAGTCACGTGAGTCCGGAATGAATCGGCAGTAATAGGGAAAGTATCTCCCAACAGTGCCGTTTGGAGACCCCTTCGGTATCGCGCTACCTGCTCTCCTGTCTACCTCACATTGGCTTAAATGTTGAATGAAATCTCAGTTGATAAGGAAAACAACTGTATAGCATTTCTATGTACCTGTTGAATGAAATCTATAGTACTTTAGTAAAGCTAGATGAAGGAAAGAAAAATAAGTAATCTCACCTCAGTTGATAAGGAAAACAACTAAGGGAGTTCAAACGGCAGTATCAAGTATATAAGGTGATTGAGTAGTAAATAGGAGTGGTCAAGTTCGGTGGCCGGAATAATAGTCACACGTACCAAAGCAAGCATACAAAGTATTAATCCAACACCCCCCCTACTGCGTATGCTGAAGGTAAAGCATCTGAATTATTCGGGCATGGATAGGTCCTGAAAGAGCTTTTGTCGTAATATCGGCAACATTCTCACCGCTACGGATCCGAACAATCTTCACGCTGTCATCTTTAACCTTCTCCCTGATGTAGTGCTCATGCATGTCGATGTGTTTGATCAAGGAATGATTCCTGGGCTCCTCCGTTAGTGATACTGAACCGAAATTATCCCCATGAATAATCGTAGGACCATTGAGTGGAAGATCAATCTCCTGAATGAATGAGCGTAGCCAGCACGCCTGTTGACAGGTTTTCGAGAGACCAATATATTCTGCTTCAACTGTAGATAGAGCCACGGATCCCTGTCTCTTTGATGCCCAAGACACCGGAGCACCACCCATGAAGAATACATAGCCTGCAGTGGATCGACGAGTTACTAAGCACGAAGCCCAATCGCTGTCCGAGTATCCGAAAGGAGCAAGGCCAAAGCCAAGGCGTTCATCACCAGGCTTAGGAGCTCGATAGGTGATAGAGTAATCGATAGTCCCCCAAATATAACCTGCTAGCCATTCGCAAGCCTTCCAATGAATAATACCGGGGTTAAGTTGGAATCGAGTGAGGAAATTCGACGCAAATGCAATATCCGGCCTTGTCGAACAAGCACCCCAGAGTAGGGATCCTATGAACGAACGGTAAGGTTTGTTCGACATGAACCTGCGGTCATCTTCGGGTAGTGGATTGGGAGATTCAGTGACTTTCATCTTAGGATCTAATGGGGTGTGTCGGATACGGACCATTTCCAATCCGAAATGTTCCAGCATACGTTCGAAATATGCCTTTTGCAATATAGTAATGGATTTAGAAATCGGGTCTTGAAAAATTGTCATTCCTAGGAGTACGCCCGAATTAACCTCACTCGATTCCCATCTTTTTCCTAGATCAGCAATAGCCTTCTTCCTACCGCTTTCTGTTGAAGAAGCCCCATTCACATCGTCGCCATATGTAGTAGACAGAGTGTATTTATCGTCGATTCGACGGTAACGTACACAGGGATCGGCTCTCGAAGCAATATATCCATCCTCCTCGTATCCTTTGCCTAAGGTGTCCTGCCAGTCGTGGCTACCTTGCATAGTCCCATAGATTGATTTGTTGAGCTTGCACACTTTATGTTCTTCACCCTCCTTGACAAATCCCTCAGGCTGCTTCATATACACATCGTGATTGATAGGCGAGTTAAGGAAAGCAGCTTTGAAGTCAACCTGGAACATGAAAAGGCCTAGGACTGCGATAATCGCAAGGACTATACAAATGGACTCCATACGTGCCACAGCACCGTAAGTCTTGTCGTAATCAATCCCTTCAATCTGCGTAAAGCCTTGTGCTACATAACGTGCTTTTCATTTTGCTACCTCGCGATCTTTCGACCATTTGATGGCATAGACCCATCTCCCGCCTGTAAGATTCGCATTCGGAGGTAGGTCCACCAATGTCCAACAGTCCTTTTCGATTAACGTGTCGTATTCAGCCTGCATCGGGGCTTGCCAAAGTTCGGGACGCTGCATCGCCTGTTTGTATGTGTTCGGGACCCATTTATCACTCAATTCAGCAGCGAAAGCAAAAGGACTCTTTGCAATCATCGCTAGAGAATTCTCTTCAAGTTCGTCTATACCCGTATCGGAGTCCTGGGCCCAAGCCAGGTTTCGTTCGAAAGCACTATGCTCCCGTTCAGCCGACTCCTGAAGCTGTAGTTGACGAGCTGATGGTCCACGGATACGAGTACTGCGTCTAGGACCAATGTCTTGTTCATGAATGGGCTGAATAGGTATTGGTACGTGCTGAAGAGGCTGAGGTGCAAATAATTCTGGAAGTCCTTCATAATCAGGAGTAGACGGAGTAGCAGGCATTGAGGGAACAGAAATATCTGAATGCTGAATTTGATTTTCGCTAGCTGGTGCAACAGGCACGGCATCTGGAGCCGAACCGACGTCGACATCACCAAGCATCTCACCATCAACTTCATCTGGTACCACGGGGGTAGATCTACGAGGGTCGCCCTCCTCAAATTCGACACTGCGGGATTCATGGAAAGTTCTGGTCTGTGGTAGCCAGATTCGATAGCCCCGTCTTCCAATATAACCAACAAATCGACCTTCGACTGCTCTAACGCCAAGTTTTCCATCCGTTTGGATTGCATCAAGTGTCGCCCAGCACTTACAACCAAAAGGTCGGAGATGAGAGACATCGTGACGTTTCTTTGTATAAATTTCAATTGGTATTTCATCTGGGAAACGAGAGGAGGGGATAAACACGTTCACATAGCAGAAGGTAAGTGCTGCTTCAGCCCACATTGAGGGAGGAAAACCAGCGTCGACAAGAAAAGTTCTGTTTGCTCTCTCAGCTACTCCATTAGGTGACGAAGATCTAGGTGGTATCATTTCGATAGCGATACCGTTTTCGAGACAGTAATCCCTAAACCACCCATTATCGAATTCTCCACCACCATCTATCCGGAATATCAAGACGTTCAAGTCCGTTTGTCGCTCAGCCATCATACGCCAGTTGTGGATTGCTGTCAAAATGGTTTCCTTTCGCTTATTGGTTAGAAATGTCGGGGCCTTGATAGAGGAACGACCATCCATTGCAAGAAACATCCATGTAGCCCTGCCGATACTCTGTGTTCGAGTTGGACCAAAAAGGTCCAGGTGTATACATTCAAGAACCTTGGTTTTGTGTGTAAGCTTCTCATCGAACGGTCGGTGAGTTGCTTTGCCAAAAATACATGGTTCACATTTACCGGCCACTTTCTTAGAAGTGATTTGCAAGCCATCGACTAGATTTAGTTTGTGCATTTGGAGGATTCGATCAATAGCGGGATGCCCAAGTCTGCGATGCCACGTATGGATGTCGACGGGTTTATTATGTGATCTCGTGAAGTTTGCGAATGAGGGCTCGAAGTGAGCTTGTACCTCATACATCGTTCCCTTTCCTTCGCCTTGCATAACGATACTTCCATTTGCAGTTCGTACAGTGAGTGATCCTCTACCCCATTCCCCTTTCATTCCTTTAGCATCTAATGTCCTTAATGAAATTAGATTGTGATGAAAGGATGGTGTATGGTAGACGTTGTTCAATTGGCATTTCCTCCTTATCCCATTAACGGCCGTCTCGAATTCTACGATACCTTTGCCATGAATCTCAAACTCCCCTGCCTTTCCAGCAATGGCTGATTTCCCCGCCTTTCCGTATAAATTCTCATACTCAATAAAGTCAGCTCTTCAAACCCAGAAGTGATCACTCGCAGCTGAGTCGAGAAAAGTTTGGGGTGTCTGAGGTTTGGATGCAGCATATAGGAAAGATTTCGCATTATGGGCTGAACAAGCAGTATATTCATCAAAGTTTGGAATCGAGTCGGAAATGGAGGAATTAAACGTGTCTACATGGTATGTAACCTCTTTATCTGCACCATACCCTGTTGATACTGATTCACAGTCTCTGCAGGTATGGGCATTAGGAAGTTGGGTAGATAGAATGGGTGTTGGTGACGATGTACACAAATCAAAAAGTTCCATGATGGTGCGATTTCCACCGTCACTAGCGTAATTTGCGGTTTGAGTTGCTGAGGCTTTGGCTTTCTTAGGTCCCCCCCTTCATTACCGCCACCGGGTGCCCAACATTTGTCAACCGTATGAGTACGACGTCGACAAGGAGGGCAATTAGGATTTGTACACATAGGGTGATCCTTCTTGGGAGCAGATGCAGTATTTGCAGAGTGGAAAGAAGCCATTTCCTGAGCAATGAGAGCCCGGACCTGACTACGCTGTCGGGTATCCTCCTCGTCTTCCTTCTTGTTGTCATAGACTTGGCGAAGGTGAATGAAGGCATTGTCACCCGAGATTCCCTTGACATTGATTAAGAGATCTCTCCATGATTTAGGCATCAAGGCGATTACAATGAGATGGAATTGGGAGTCGAGGCAAGAACCACCCAAGTTTCGGAGTTCCTTAAGGTGATTTTTCATTGTCTTTTCATGCTCTTCAATCGTCGTATTACTGGGGTCAAATCGAGCCGACCGAAGTTTGGTATCGGCCTGATGTACCCGCATCTCGTCTCGTCTCTCATATTTCTTCTTTAATTCAGCCCAGATATGACGCAGGCTTTTCGCATTCGACACCTAGCCCAACGGGATCAACAATGTTGAGATATATAATGCTGGCTGCCATCCTATCGCGTTGACGCCATTCATGTGGGAAAGGGTAGGGCTAAATGCTGGTGTTGTTGTAGAGGCAGGAGGGTACAACGTAGATGTAGAGACATAGCCACCAGCAGAAGGTCGAATAATGGTACCATCAAGATATCCTTCCAATTCCCTAACTTCAATGTGCGCGAGGACTTGGTCTTTGAAAATTCGCCAGGTATTCTCGCTGTCAGCGACTGGTTCTAGTAACGGGTGTCACCAGGTGTCACACTCAAGAAAACCTCAGATAGTGAAGCGATAAAGCAAGCAGAGTTCTGGGCTAAACCAGGTAGAATAGACGAGATCAAAGCTAAGGAAATACAGCAAGTAACTACAGCTTATATACAAGTAAACAACCCTCCGCCCTACTAATGCCCAACGCCCTGGGTTAGTGGTAAACATGAGTAGAACATAAGTAAAGCAATGTGTAAGTAATGAAAGCTCGATCGTCATGCTGTATATGTGTTGTGAGACTGCTGTGTTTAATATAAGTAAATGAAAAGCGCATGTTGTATCAGTAAGCATAAATAATAGGTCAGGTGACAAGATAAGACAAGATATAGGATAAGAGAGATAGAAGATAATACAAAAGATAAAAGATAAGACAAGATAAGGAAAAGATAAGATGAAAAAGAAGTGATCGTAACACTCGCCAGCCAATTGAGATGATTCGGGGAAGCGCGGGATCGACAGCGAACTAGCTGTGGAGGACATAGCTTCCAAGATAGAGGATAATAACTGACTGCAATCAATATGTGAGTTTGTCTCCTAAGCTCAGTTGAACTCCAGTCTCATAATCTGTTGAATGAAATCTCAGTTGATAAGGAAAACAACTGAGGGAGTTCAAACAGCAGTATCAAGTATATAAGGTGATTGAGGTTTTCCTTATCAACTGAGGGAGTTCAAACGGCAGTATCAAGTATATAAGGTGATCGAGTAGTAAATAGGAGTGGTCGAGTTCGGTGGCCGGAATAATAGTCACACGTACCAAAGCAAGCATACGACAAGAAAGCAAGCATACGAAGTATTAATCCAACATTAAACAGCTTTTCAACCGCGTTCAAGTCGTATCTACAGAGCCCCGGAGGAAGAATTGAATTGATCGATTTTTCTTCACTCTTGTGCAGCTTGCGAAATAAATGCAGCGAAGCAAGCGTAACTTCTATTTCTAGTATCATAGCCGTGACCCCGCCTCGGCCTGTTTAGACCATCTGAATCTCGGACGGCACGCTATTAAGAGTTATTCTGAAAGCCCAAAGGTGTAATTATGAACGAGCTCGATAGTCCAGGTCAAAAAAGAAAAAGTAGAGTGAACTAATCGAGAGAATAATTGGAGTGATTCTGAAGACCTCAAGTGTATGATGATGTCCCAAATCTCCATTTAACTCTTATGCTGGGTGATGGGTTAGATATTGTTTATGGGGTGAAGAGCCCTCACAGGTAAACGCTCGTCCCCCATCGCCCGAAAATACACCTAAAACGTACGTACGACCATATCATTTGCCGATTCAAATCAATCCCTCCAAAAGTTCTCGGCGTTTCAGAGTTACACGAGTACTCGTCTCTCATTCTCCTTTCCGGTTCTTGTTCTGTCAATAAATGCAAATCGAAGCAGTCAGTGGAAGCTGACTTTTTGAATGCAAAATCTCAAGAGAAATGAGAACGGATGCATAAATCATTTTTTCTTGCTCTGTAAGCAGTTTACTGATAAATTATCATTTCCAATGCTCGTTTCTGCACCTAGAGCATCACATAATCGCATTTTACACTTGTGCTTGCAGACCTCCATTCACCCGCAGCATGAGCTTCGCCAAGGGGCTCATTTTGTTTAACGAATGTGGGCATGGGCAGTTGGTGCATAGCATGGAAGTATACGAATACATGGACATTGCGAAGGAAGAGAGTGTATATGTATGCGAGCTGCTTATGCTTCAGCAGTCGGCTTGGAACGTTTTTTAGCCACTGTGTTCTCCCTAGATGCGATTGAAGATAGTCGATTACGAAATGTGTTGTGAATGAATTAAAATGAACGCTTACCGGAATCCGTTTTTGAAGCGGCGCGACACTTCTTTCAGATACCTCATACGACCAGTTCCAGTAGTCTTTCTGCGCTTTGCCTTTAGCCCCCACTCGTAAGACCTAATCTTTGCCGAAGGATAGCCGCAAGACGCACAGGCTGAGAGGAAATATGAAGATATGAATGATCATTCGACGGACTGATGAAGGATAATGACGAACTCTTGTGTTGTCTGTGGAAAGCCCTGTTACCGCATCGCCTGCAAAGCGTGTGCGACTTTGTGTGTCGCTTACTAGAAGAAGTGAGACATATCAATTATCATTGGGAAACTTGCAATATAGATTGGAACGCACCCAAAAGACGAGGTTCCTATTCAGATTAAATCGACAGGCAAAATATATATCAGCGAGTTCCTTGGGCGAGCCATGAACGAACCTTTGGTCTAAAAGAGAGGGAAAAAAATATAGCATCAGTATTATGTCTGCGACGAAGGATAGAGAAGATGCGAAAATATCCCAAACATCCAAGTGTAAAAGCTCATCCGACCACAGATTTTTCAATCCAGCCCAAATTCCGTCAATTCCTTCTTCCAGAGAGCCAGCAGCATATCAAGGGACACCAGAGACAAGACTAGAATCAGAGATCTAGGGATATACTAACCATTTTTCTTAGTCTTGAGGTACTTGAGGTGTGTCGACGAGGTCGCTTTGGATTCTGTTGTGATGGACCGTGAGAAGAATGAGTGCCGTTTCCGACGCGGACCGGCTTGAGCGCTTAATATGGACATGAGCATTTTTGGAACATTATAAGCGCGCGTTTGCAGCGCGGTGCAACCTCAGCCTGCCCTAAACTAGGCCGTGACACGATCATAAATTTTTTTTTCAGCTCTCCTCCACAACCACGATGGTTATTCCAATCGGGTGAGTTTTGTGCTTTTACTCTTTCGAAGGGATGAAAATTTCCAATGTTTCTTGAGTGTCGAGAGCTACCTATTCTTTGACGCAGTGTAAAACTATTTGTCATAGTTACGCTGATCGGTTTTGTCTTTCTTGTGTTTGCGGACGCTGAATACCCATTGTTTCTTTAGGTCCTTTTACTCGGGGAGAAGGAGGAAGTACTGACACGGTCCCAAATGTAAATAACGCGGAGTTTGAGGAAGATAGTTTGGAGGAGGGGACATTTCAAAACGTAGAGTCGTTTTACTTCGATGTTGTCGGTGAGTCTGTTCGTCCTTTATTTGTTCATATCGCCGTCGTCGTTTCTTTATGATGATTCAAACACATTCAAACTAGAGTATATGAGCGTCTTCGGCCCTATGCTTTTAACATATCTTCCCTGAATCCTTGTGCTTGTTCTCTTCGCTGTCCGCGAACTTCCATGATTACTAAATCAATTTCCAGATGTTTTGTCGGTGTCACTAAAGCATATATGCAATCCCACCACATCACTGAACACCCTCCTGTGAGCATCTTTATATTCTTCGTCTCTATTCCGTGATGATATGAATGGAGTTACCGCCTGACCAAGCTTCCGGGCTTGTTGACGAAAATTCCAAGGCTGTTTTATAAAAACACTGAGCCAATCTTCGACCTGCAGTCCGTCGAATCATTTGCTGACTACTTTTCTCTCAGATATCACTCTGGCGTTTCTTATAAATCTTCATGTGCTTCGCGTCTTGGATGTGAGTACAGATGTTTTTTTTTTGTTCTCGTATGATGTTTATCACGACGGTCTTCGTACTATCACTGCCGAAAGTGCCCGCCACAGCTCAATCATTCGGGCAACCCTTCTGAATTTCACCCCTTTCATTTTTGCTTTTCATTTGCTGACATCCCATAAGTTACAGAGTACTCTCATCGGGGGGTTTTTTTGCTAGTATTCTTCATACATACCACCATGTTTGTTGGTCGAACCACTCTTGTGAGTCCCTCTCCCTGTCATTGTCTATTTCTTCCCTTTCTTTGGTGATGATACTGTTCGAAATAATTATCAACTAGAAGCTGTTTCTGAGCTTTGGCTTTGATTGAATTCACGTATCTCTGACTGCATAATTTCCTGTCTTTTTCGGTCGATGTCAGTTTCTCACCAAGTTACTCTCTTTTTATTTTGCAGATCTTGATTTCTTCATTGACAGTCTGTAGCTTAGTATAGCATAAGACCTTAGTGTATTACTTGAGAACGTGCAAAAATTAAATTTATTCTTCGCTTATGTTGCTTCATCATCGGGTTGAGTTTTCTTTGAAACCTGTTTGCAGTCCGACAATGCTTGCAATGAATAACTAGTCATACTTTTGTCCTAGTGTTCGTTCTAAGTCGGGAGGGAGGAAACTGTCCAGGACGAAGCCTCACCGAAAGAGCAAAAGGTAATGAGCATCAGGGTCCCATGAACTGTGTAAGACACTCTAACGGTAATGTGCAGTTCATAGGACATACCGAGTCTGCGGCAGCCTGCAGAATCTGAATCCTCTAAAACAAGTGATACATCACCATTGTTCTGGGACGCGCCTCTCAGGAAACGTTGGTAGGTCCACTAAAATGACACTGTCTAGGAGATCACTGTATATAGGGATAATCAAATCAATAAAACTAGAGTAAGACGATCCACTTAGTAAACGGAGTATAGAACCCCTTGGATAGAGTCCAATAATACGTAGCGTGACGGACTGGGGACTGTTTGAGAAATTTCGGTGAGCAGTTCCAGTGTACAGCAAATCCGCTAGTGTAAATATCCCAGTAGATATGCCAGTGTGACCCAACATTTCGGTTGGTTTCACGTCCGAAACAGAGGAAGAACGATATGTACTTGCGCGCTTAAAATGAGAAGCGCGAGGATTTCCGTTGCCGGCCGAACGAATTGTAATTTTGAAAATAACCGACCGCCTTCCAACTCCTTCAAACCTCAAGACACAAGGTAATTGTCTTGAATTCATGCCACAATACCCCTTCAAACACATTCTATGATCCCTTGGCCTCATATTGGTGTCAAATTCGTGATTCAAAAGCGAGATTTACTGCTGGATTGAAGTTGGAATGAACGGATGACTCTTGGGCGGGGGCTGGGAAGCTTTTCCTGTATGAAAGTTGCACTGACTGCTTCTCCGTCTTGTATTTCCATTATAGATGGTGAGTCTTTCTTCATCTTTGGGAGACTTCCTGCTAATCAAGATGTATCGAGTGCAGAAGGTCGAGATCGACTCCTTTTCTGGTTTCCGTATCTACCCCTCAAAGGGTAAACTTTTCGTTCGTGGGGACAGTAAAGTACGCTCATGCTTCATCTACCAAATACCGACCGCCTAATCGTTGCTTGCAGGTCTTCCGTTTCGCCAGCTCAAAAAATGCATCTCTCTTCTTGCAGAGGAAGAATCCACGTAAGATCGCCTGGACTCAGGTGTACAGGCGCATGCACAAGAAGGGTATCACGGAGGAAGTTGCTAAGAAGCGTTCACGCCGGACTGTAAAGCACCAGCGAGGCATTGTCGGTGCCGACCTTGCTACCATTGCTGCCAGACGTAACCAGACTGCTGCTGTCCGTTCTCAGGCAAGACTAGCTGCCATCACTAAAGCCAAAACTGAGAAAAAGGAGAAGGAGAACAAGAAAGCCAAAGTATGTGTATATCAGATTCTTGTCCACTTTCTTTCACTGATATCTTTTCCAGCCTGCTTCGCGCCCAAGTGGTGCATCTGGACCAAAGGTATCCAAACAACAGATGAAGGGTGGAAAGGGTGGACGATAAAGGATTTGGTCCTCGTTGATTATTCACCTTTGTATGCTCTGACACTTATGATGTCCTCTCGTTTTCCGTTACACATGCTCAACATGCGACTATCTCCTCTAAACCGGACAACGACGCAAGTGTCTTCTTTCTATTTATCATCGTCGCATACGATTCCAGTTCATGTTCTACTGGGTTCTACCATGGTTGTTAATTGCAACTAGTGTGAATCCTATGTGGTAATCGCAATGATTTATGTGAACACCTCGTGTCAACGTTTTTAGTTTCGTTAACTTCTACCTTGCCATGCAATTTTACAACGATCTCGAACGGGCTAGTCAACAGATAAGGCAAAGCTCTGCCGCTACTGATAGGGCACTGGGAGAGATAAAGCAGACAGCTTCCCAGATTTTAGTCGATATGGAAAGAGCAAGGTTGGTGAGGCAGGAGCAATTGAGGGAGATTCATCGGAATGTGGAAGCCATGCAGGAAACTGTCGATGTCATGCTTCACACAGAAAGCGGGAGAAGTGGGTAGTTGTAGATCGTACTCGATCGGTCAGTGTAGAATTTGATTCAGAGTCGATGTTCACCTTACCCGCGCTGACATTAAGTACTTTTTTCATAGGTGTTAAATGGTTCTTTGGAGATCTGGCAGGCCCGGAGGCGTGTGACTACTGACAGTGACATTGAAGTTGTTGGCAATGGATGTGGCCATTGGCGAATTGACTTTAAAGTTCAATTCGAGCAGAAATAGGAACCATATTTGACATGCGTTGATACAGCTAGTAGTTATACAACAAGGTATATTTACACAGAGTTCTTCTAAGTATGTGGGTATTCGACATATCAGAATGACTGCTGCAGTCCACAGGCTCAGCCAGGGCTATCGATGTAATAATACTATAACCCACACGAGTTATCGAAACTTCTATCGGAGGTCTTATGGTCACAAAGAACGTTGTCAGTCGTTCTGGCCACTTTTCCCAATCAAAACCGTCCGCAAATCGGAAATCAAAAGTCTGCAATAAAATAGACATAACCATCATTTCTTGCCTTGCTAGGTTTCTGCCTGCACAATTTGCGGGTCCATAAGAGAATGCGAGAAAGGCGTTCGTGTCGTTTTTAAACACATTCTCCTCGTCGTCGTCTTTCTTTGAATTTAACCAACGCTCTGGGACAAATTCATCCGTTCTAGGAGAGAAATACGATGGATTGAGGTGGAAGACTTTTGGTGGAGCCCAGACTTGCGTGCCTTCAGGGAGAAAGCTGGAGGAATTTGTGAGCTGTAGGTAAACAAAAGTTGACGTAGAATTTACGAACTGTCCAGCAATCTCTGTGCCGCCGCTGCCGTGCGGGACTTCTCTTGCACCACTAACGGGCGCAGGCGGTAGAAGACGCAAAGCTTCTTGGCTGTAAAACGAGGTAATGTTAGCTCAGCATTCAAACCGGAAGATAGCGCTGTCACAAACATGCAAGCAGCTAAGTATCGGAGTTGCGAATGTTTTGATACATCGAGAGGGTCGGAACCAGAAGGATAAACTACATCGATTTCTTGCTGTAGGCGTTTATAACATTCCGGATGGGACAGAAGAAGCCTATTTTTGGAAGTTGGTTCCGTGTCTGAATCCGTGTGCTTTTTTTCAAACGTACCAAAACAGCGCAGCGAGCGCACAAGAAGTAGTGTCAGCCCCCGCAATTACAGTGAGGACCGCATCGGCGCCTACTTCAGCCAGGCTCGGTTTGACTTTTTCTAATCCGGCTTCATCCATCTGAATGGCAAGAGTTAATCAGCGTGTGCTCATCACTATGCAAATTCGTGAAGTCCTTACAAGATGGTACCAGATATCTTTTTTTTGAGAAGGATTACGCAAACGATTGGCAGACCATTTTCTTGCAATGGGCCATAGAGGCATAGTGAACCAAGGTAAACGGTTTCTAATGTCTGGGATCCATGGTAGATGTGACAATATGCAGACACCTCTGATAACAGTGAGCAACGAACAATCAATGCCAGTCCAACTCTCATCTTTTGGATATCATACCTCATGTGAAGATGAAGACCAGGCCAAAGTTTGTGCACGTCACCCTCCTTCATCATGTTAAATCCCCGCAGCAAATCTGAAAGCGGGAGTTCATCAAAGCCAGATCTCGCAAGTACGGTGATATTCATTTACCCTAGGTCACTCATGAAATCGAATCTAGGTTCGACGATTATGTAGCTGCCGATTTATGAAAGAGCAACGCAACTCACGAGAAGAAGTTAAGCCACTGGGTCATATCGACTGCACCTTTCGTCGAAATCTGGGCATCCAGTGCGTCAACCAGTTCGTGCGCCCGGCTTGCAACGATAGATTCGTACTCCTGTAGAGCCTCGGTGCTCATAGCTCGATTCCATAATCGGCGGCGGGCTGCATGCGGATCGCCGTTCATCGTGACTAAGTTCTCTGGTCCACTCACTACACGGAATCTGATATAAGCTATGAAAGCAAGTATTTGATCGTAAGACAGAAACGGAGATTCAAAGTAATATCACAAACCTGCCCCTTTCGGTAAGCCCCCACTGCCGAGAACTGCACCTACTGCATCAACATCTGCCACAGATATTTCATTTGGTGCTATGTACATATACAAAATATCTTAGGTCTGAATCATGAATGTCATAGGAGCTTGTGGCGTACCAACTCGGACGACAGGCCCGTATTGAGCGTGGAGCGACATGAAAAGTGAGCTCTGCTGTCCTTGCCAATGATACCAGAGAGGTGCGAATTTGGTGATTTTGAACAATATAGGACCTGGAATTTTGGCCAAAGGATGGAAGGGCGAAACTCGGTAAAGGACGATAGAGGTTATCAATACAGCGTAAAAGGTGGTGTACGCGCTGAACACCAGATGATGTGGAGGCAATCTCACGAAGCCAGTAGAGTACGTCCATGACATGAAGCTGAGAACCAGAGGCTCCAAAAGCAACAACAGAATAGCTTGTCCGAATATTGCATCCGTGGGTTCATACTTGTGGAATAGCAAATGATTGGCCTGTGAGCAGATATGAGGATATAATTCCAATGGGTCAGAGAGTGGTGCTCACGAGTCCTAATAGTCCAGCTTGCAAGTGAATCATTATGGGAAAGCTCGGATAAAGTCCACGATAATTAACAGGCTTCTTATATGAGTCGTCACCGCCTTGATCCTCGGGAGAAAATTCCCGAACAGGGACGACTTGTAAGATGAAAAGAAATCTGAAGAAATCCATACTTGTCGGTCCTCAGACCTGAAATTACCATATACGCTGGACTAACGGTACAAAACGCGAGATTATATCTCGACACCTCGCAGATCATATCAGAGTTGTTTCTGTTGATCTGTATCCTGTCATCTCAATGTTTTGAGATTCAGAGAGCGCGCCTACGGGAATAGGGCAGCAAATATTTACGAGCGTCAATAGAATGGTTGGAATAGGCGCGTTGACCGGTTAACGCGGCGGCGGTGAGATAGAGTAAAACGCACTACGATGCACTACGATAGGGACAGCGGGAGTCAGTGGCCACTATCGGAAAGAACGCATCAGAATTGGAACGAATATTTGACGACTTTCCGGGATGCTCGTGTTTGAAAAGACAATTTACCTTGACGCATGAGCGCGGGCACTACAATGTCAAAAGGCGTTATTATCACCATATGCCCTGTAGGTTGTAACTTCAGACTCCGCCTTTGGCCTTTGGTTCATCGATGTCCTCAATAGATCAGACTCCGGATAGTTATAACTGCGTTGTAATACCCGGATGGAACATTCGTCGACCATATAAAAGAATAATCAAGAGCAGATCAGTCGGAATGTAGATTCACATCCAGTAAGCAGGCGAATGACCACAGTAGAACGGGTATATATCAGTAAAGGAAGCACAAGACCTAACAGTTTTTTTGAAAGGAAATACACAGATTGTATGAGCGTCTCGGGATTCAAAGCCTTGCAAGAGCCGCATGGACCATTCTTGCTTAATATTCTTATCCTGATAAGGAGGAAGTGAGGTCAGGTAATTCGAAGTCTTAACATCTTGTATGCGTCTCACCACTATTGATAATCGATATGTTCCTTCATTACAGTAAGTGGAGTGTGATGTACGGTATCTGCGTCAGATCACAGCTAGAAACTTCCGGGATCTCTAACATGAGAACATGACTCTAGGTGGATTTCAGTTCCTGCGGGAATGGACTCACTCACACTGGCTGTGTAAAGCACATATAACCTATTCCGTGAATGCCGCTTTCTCTTGGTTACTTTTCCATCTATTCGTGATATTTTTTTTGTTTGAGAAATGAGAAGAATAAAAGAAAAGATTGAAAGATATGCGCACTGCAGCTTACTGACAATGATGACAATGAGCTGTTGCGAAGTAGATCCTGTACGTGGGAAAACCTGGGGGCTCTACGTCAACTTTCGTCAACAACCACCAGCAGACAGACAGCACGCCTTGTTCAACCCTTTGTACAACTCCTGCTTCGTTTGACACGGTGAGTTCATTACTTCCGGTTCTCCTGTGGCACTTTCTTATTCAAGTCTGTGAAGCTCAGACCTCAACGCATTCATAATGTCAGTCAACAGCATAACAACATTTTTTTTGGCATTGACCTGTATCTCAAAATCCTCTAGGTCCGAACCTTACGACCCTTATCTTCCTAGGAATGGCTCTTCCTCAAATCCCTCGGGTCCTAGTCAGGGCGGAAATGCGAAGACAGCTGCTATTCAGGCTCAAATTGACGATACCGTTGAAATTATGAGAGACAATATCTCGAAGGTGGCAGAGAGAGGTGAAAGGTTGGACTCGCTACAGGATAAGACAGGTGCGCTGGTTCCCCTACTCCACTGCGCTGTAGTGTACATTCATTTCGTTCACGGCCAGAACGGGTCGCGCAGCTCTCAGGAATTGTCGGCGTACTGACGATATGATTTTTAGACAACCTTGCAGTATCTGCACAAGGATTCCGTCGTGGAGCAAACAGAGTCAGAAAGGTATGCCGCCTTTTCTTCACTTTCTTATCACATTCTACGGAACTGACCATCCTGTTAGAATATGTGGTATGTAAATTGTTATGTGTCAGCTGAGAATCACCCGGGTTTACTCATGATCCATTCTCTCATGTCGCTAGGTGGAAGGATATGAAGGTGCGTCTATATCGGTCTCTTCCCGTATAATTTTTACGAACCTTGACGTCGTAGATGCGCATTATCATCGGTCTTGCAATTGCTGTGATCATTGTTATCATCGTGGTTTCCATCGTGAAGGCAACAGGAAAATAATCACAGTTCATCCCGTTCGATTGGATTGCCGCCTTTCGAAATTTTGATGTTCTGCCCTCTGCGACAACCCTTCGCCGACCATGTTTTATTATCCGGACTGCACATATGTTATTACCCCTTCTTTGTTCGCTTATCTGTAATCTGTTCGTGGACCTTGCATCGTATTGAGTTCTTGTAGCATTACAAAAATTCCAAACGATCTTATAATGATTTTTGAGTATCGTTATGACGAAGTAACCTTTGTATTGGCTTGGTACAACTGGTAATGGCCGTCGTTCAAAATGGAAGTCTACTGACGAATCCGTTTACGATGGCATATAATTTCTCTCCATTCTCTGGTCATTGACGCCTACGTGTTCGTATCTTTAAAACCATAATATCGTGATAATTCTGAAATATATCCTTCCTTCCCTTTGTTACGATAACATTCCAGAGTTTGAGGCTGCATGTGTTGTAGCAAATGCCACAACCCTCTCCCTGTTACCAGAGGACGATGTCAAGCTCTCCATACTGTTCGCAAAAGACGACTCGAACTCCTGTTGTGTTAATGGGCTTTCTGTGCGCTGCATGCCCTCCATCTCAGATGGCGAGGAGCTGCGAGTGAAGAAAGGAAGCTGATCATCCGGCCCAGCCGGGGAAGAATGAGCTTGCAATTGTCGCTCAATTTTTGTCCATATTCGTAGAGCGCCATCATGACTTCCTGTGGCGAACATGAAAGGATTGTCTTCGGCATGGTTCCAGGCTATGCAAGTCAGGTCCCCACCGAGATCTTGGGCTCGAACATGGTGAAGCAGTGCCCCGGATTCCTGATCCCATATGTGTATGTCCCCGGCTAAAGAAAATCAAGTCAGCTGCTATAGGTATGTGAATATTTCTAGGCTTGCCTTTCCCAGCGCAGAGGACTAATTCGTCACTTTTGCCTCCAAAGTAACTAGGGCCTGCAAAATCTACCTGGGATTTAGGCATGTACGTATGCCTGATAGAGGCATTGAGTCAGTCATAGCTCGGCTTAGGGGCCTAATTTTTAACTCGCCGAAGAGTTAACCTAGCAATGTCTTTGACCATTTCTAGTTTCCATAGCTGTGGAGGGGCCTTTGCGCAGGATCAGAATATAACTTGAAGAACCATGGATGAAGCAAATACCTTGTTCTCATAGCTTACCAGTGCCACAAGGCCCGCACGAGTATTCCTTGCCAAGTGATATCCTTGACATCGTTGA